>NW_012267550.1:289413-320455 GCF_000151885.1 Dipodomys ordii | reverse complement strand
ACAGCCTGCAGCCTCCTGGAAACCCCCCCCCCCCCCACACACAAGCTGCACTGGCTGTACCCACCAGGATTCCTTACTGGCCAACAGGCTGTTTACCTAGCTTACTCAGAGCTATGAAGTCTTCCTTGGACAGACGCTTCTGCTTTTTTTTCTCTCTCCTTCCTAACTTCCTGTCAACATCCATTAAGTGGGCAGTGCTGCATCTTTCACACCTGAATCTCTCTTGTTCTTTTTATTTCTTTGTTGGTTGTGGGACTTGAACTTGGGGCCTGAGTGATGTCCCTCAGCTCTTCAGCTCAAGGCTAGTGCTCTACCACATGAGCTATAGCGCAACTTCCAGTTTTCTGAGTATTTATTGGAGATAAGGGTTTCACGGACTTTCCTGCCCAGGCTGGCTTTGAACCGTGATCCTCAGATCTCAGCCTCCTGAGTAGCTAGGATTACAGGCGTGAGCCACTGGCGCCTGGCTCTCTTGTTCATTTTTAATGGCTTTTCACAAGCAGATGCTAACTCTTCTTCTGACATTCACTAATCCTTCATTGAGAAAGCAGAAGCAAGGAGACACAAATTCTTACAACTTTCCCCTGCAGCCCTGGATGGATGCTTGTGTTGTAGGGACAGCCATGTCTCTTGAGAAAAAGGATGCCACTTGAGAACCATGTCCAACTCCTGGATCCTGTGCCTTCCAAACTTCTCAAAGAGAAAGGTATTACCGTTCAAATTTATTGCTGTGACATGTCTATTTCTTCTGGATTATTTAATTGCCTAGAATGTTACCATTTCTCATACCTTGAAAGAATTGGAAAGTTTTGGTGCAAAAATTAGTAATTCTACTTTAAAAGAAATTAAGAAGGTAGTTTATTGTGAGCCAAACATCAGTGGCTATCATTTGTGAACACAGATTACCCACCACTGAGAAAGGCTCTGAACAAAAAGATTTTCATTTAATTTTTGTTGTTGATGATGATTGTGAGGCTTTAACTCAGGGCCTGGGTACTGTCCCTGAGCTTTTTTGCTCAAGGCTAGTGCTCTACCACTTTGAGCCACAGGTTCACTTCTGTTTCTTGGTGGTTAATTGGAGATAAGAGTCTCATGGACTTTCCTGCCTGGACTGACTTTGAATTGCAATCCTCAGATCTCAGCCTCCTGAGTAGCTAAGATTATAGGTGTGAGCCATCAGTGCGCAGCCAAAAAGACTTTTGTAATGACTCTGTGCATGTGTGCACACACACATGCATGCACAGGAGTCTTAGGGCTTGAACTCAGGACCTGGGCACTGTCCCTGAGCATTTTTGCTCTAGGTTAGCTCTCTACCACTTGAGCCACAGCTCCACTTCTGGTGTTTTTGGTGATTAATTGAAGAGTCATAGACTTTCCTGCTTAGGCTGGTTTTGAATCATGATCTTCAAATCTCAGCCACCTGAGCAATTAGGATTACAGGCGCAAGTTACCCGCATCCAGTTGTAATGACTTTTACAAGCAGAGTACAAGCAATCATAAATTAGTTTATTCAGTGACTTACACAGGTAGAATATGATATTAGGAACGTTATGCTAGAGTGAGAAAATGTGAGCATTGAGAGAAAAGACTGGTAAAGTCAGAAGCGTATTCTTTCTCAAGCTGAGGATGGTTAACTCTGTGTGTGTGTGTGTGTGTGTGTGTGTGTGTGTGTGTGTGTGTGTGTGTGTGTACGGGCATGTGTGTGTGTGTGCCAGTTCTGGGGCTTGAACTCAGGGCCTGGGTGCTATTCCTGAGCTTATTTGCTCAAGTTTATTGCTCTACCACTTGAGCCACAACACTCCACTGCTGGCTTTTGGGTGGTTAGTTGGAAATCTCACCACCCTCTATTGCTCCAGGCTGTTAGGGGCACTCTGTCTCTCTGTCTGTCTGTCTGTCTGTCTGTCTGTCTGTCTGTCTGTCTGTCTGTGTCTCTCTCATTCTCTTTTCTTAGTCTTTTCTAGGCTCTTTCACATACATTCATGCCCTAGAGCAGGTCAAGCCATCTGGTTAATGGCATGCTGCTTTCTCTGCACAAGTCCTAGAAACAACCCCTGGGAACTCAGGGGTTAAGACAAAGGAGAGGAGCTGACCTCCTGGAGGCTAGAGGGGCTGCACTAGGGAAGGCGGGATCTGGAGCCTCCTCTGCATCACCAGGAATGGACATCTTACAGAGGCTGCCCTAGGTTTGAGGCTGCTGTTGCAGTAGTTGTCAGAAGGAATGCTGCAGCCATTTTCTGTGTTACAAATGGTCAGTACATGGCTTGAGAGATTCTGGGCAACAGCGCGAACCAGAAAGGAGTCATGAGATGGCTGCTGCTAAAAGATAGGCTGGTTGGTTCTGGTAGAGGTAGCAGCGGAGAGAGGATACCCTCCAGCTTTTATTTTGTTCGTTGCTTTTTTTCTTTTGTTCTGGGCAGATAAAGCCTACTGACCCAGAAGGTCAAATCAAGAAGATGCATGCATTCAGGCCGCAGCCAAGGCAGAATGCTTCATATGAGGAGACCAGGGTCTCCGTGGAGCTGCTTTGGCCTTTCAGTTTCATGGGGAGGAGACAAGCGGCCTGCCACGAGTGGGCAGGTTTACAGAGAAAAGGTTGTTTTGTAATCAGAGGAACTCTCAGTCAGCTGAGTGTTTATCTCTGTTCCCCAGTATTTGAAAAGAAACTTCTTATGGACATGAGCTGTCCTTGAAAAGGATAAAGCATGAGGAGTAGGAGGGCCTATCTTTTTTCCAGTGTTCTGGGAGTAACAAGGAAGAATAGATAGCTTAGCAAGTCTCTATCTGACTGCTATGGGGGAGGGTAGTTCCTGGTGGCCAGCCATTTAAGAGATCACAAAATCCTGTGGAAATTTTTTTAATATATATTTTTATTGTAAAGATACAGCACAGAGGGGTTACAGTTACATGAGCAAGGTAATGAGTACATTTCCTATCGAGCATTGTTACCCCCTTCTTTGTTTTTCCCCTACCTTCCCTTCCCTCCCGACCTCCTAAACTCCTCCCCCTCTCCAAAGTTGTAAAGTTCGTTTTCAATATAGTGTTTTTTGTTTGTTTGTTTGTTTTTTTAGCACAACTGCTTTTGGAGAGGCAGATGAAATTTATCCTGCTGGTAGAACACCATGGAGAGACACTCTTTTAACCTCAGGGAATACTTACATTGGCATAATGAACAATTATCCCAGCATATCATAATCATTCTTTTTTTTTGTCAGTCATGGGGCTTGAACTCTGGGCCTGGGCACTGTCCCTCAGCTCTTCAGCTCAAGGCGAGCACTCTACCACTTGAGCCACAGTGCCACTTCTGGTTTTCTAGTGGTTGGAGATAAGAGTCTCACAGACTTTTCTGCCCAGGCTGGCTTTGAACCATGATCCTCAGATCTCAGGCTCCTGAGTAGCTAGGATTACAGGCATGAGCCATTAGCACCTGGCTTCATAATCATTCATTACAACTGATTTTTTTTCTGTACAGATTACTAGGGCCTGAACTCTTGTTCTGGGTACTATATCCCCTTAGCTTTTTCAGCTCGAGGCTGGAGCTTTACCACTTTAGCCATAGTTCCACTTTTGGTCTTTCCCTATTTGATTGGAGATGAGAGTCTCATAAATATTCCTGCCCTGTCCAGCTTTGAACAGGCATCTCAGATCTCTGCCTCCTGAGTAGCTAAGATTACAAGCATGATCCCAGGTCAATTGAAGTGACTTTTGTTTGTGATGGCAATGGTGATAGGACCCCAGATGTCTCAAAAGCTTGCTTGGTGCTGTACCACTGAGCCACATTCTCAGCCTCTAGCAAATTAGCTGAAAGCTGGGAACATGGCCCATGGTAGAGGACTTGACTAGCAGGTGAGAGAGTTTGAAGTTCAGCAAAGTTCAGAACGATTAAAAAGCAAAAGGTGATGTGGCTGAACTACAGAGGGGTTAAGTAACCTGCTCAAATTATCACCAAGATTAAGTAGTGGATTGTTTATTTAAATCCTGTTGTGTATGGTTTCGTTGTATTCTTCCTAGGCAACCATATATTGCTACTTTCCAGATCCACACATCTAGTTGTGTTTAAACGACAGACTGCCTGATAGCCCTACACTCACTATGACTTTATAGAGAAGACAGTGATACAAACAGTAGGGCCCCTTGACATTCCTTATCCTACCCTCTGGAGAAAGACAGGGGTATAGTATAGAATGGAGATTAGAGGGTATGAAGGGAGGGGGGCAGTGTGTTTCTGTGAGAGAAGACTGCTTATCTCTACTGATGAGCTAGTGATCATCAACACTGATTATTCTCTATTTATTGACTTTTTTTCTTTTTCAGGCAAGATCTTGCTAAATAGCCTTGATGTCACTGTATAGGCTACATTAATTAGCCTCATACTCCTGATCTTGCCTTCATCTACCCTTATTTAGTTTTTTACTTATTTATTTCACTGTTGGCAGTGCTACAGTGGTTGGTGTGGATATGTCAAACCAAACAGCTGGGTAAGTAGAATCATTTCTATTTATTTTTGTGCAGGTCCTAGGGCTTGAACGCAGTGCCTGGGTACTATGCCCGAGCTTATTTGCTCAATATTAGCATTCTACCATTTGGACTTCAACTCTACTTTTGGCTTTATTGGTAGTTAATTGGAGATTAGAGTCTCACAGGCTTTCATGCCCGAGGTGGCTTCAAACTATGATCCTCAGAACTCAGTCTCCTGAGTAGTTAGGATTGCAGGCTTGAGCCACCAACAGCTGGTGAGTCATTTCTGTTTTACTTTGTTATCACCTTATTCTAATGTATACAAAGAGAACATTCTTTTGGGGGGGGCGGTCGTGGGGCATGAACTCTGGGCTTGGGTGCTGTCCCTCAGCTCTTCAGCTCAAGGCTAGCACTCTACCACTTGAGCCACAGCACCACTTCCGGCTTTTTTTTTTTTTTGCTTATGTGGTGCTGAGGAATTGGACCCAGGGCCTCATGCAAGCAAGACAAGTGCTCTACCACTGAGCCACCTTCCCAGCCCAAAGAGAACATTCTTTAAGACCATATGTTTACTGGATGGAGCGACATTACAAGTTCCTCAAATGGACTATTTGGAATTAGAACCTGAGAGCAATGTTTTCTTGAAAAGACTTCCTTGCAAATAAAATCTCTAGAGAAGTTGGTGGGTTACTTAGCTTGACTGTAGTAATCATTTCACACATTGTGAAGTGTCATATATGTTAACAGTATAAAATAAAAAGAAGTATGGCCGGGCGCTGGTGCCTTATGCCTGTAATCCTAGCTACTCAGGAGGATGAGATCTAAGGATCACAGTTCAAAGCCAGCCCAGGCAGGAAAGTCTGTAAGACTCTTATTTCCAATAAAATCACCAGAAAACCGGAAGTAGCACTGTGGCTCAAGTGGTAGAGCGCTAGCTTTGAGCTGAAGAGCTCAGGGACAGCGCCCAGGCCCAGAGTTCAAGCCCCATGACTGACAAAAAAAAGTATCATAATGACATCACTACAAAATAATTAATACATATTTATTAATGCATAGGCGTGAGCCACTGGCACTCAGCTAATTAATGCATATTTATACAAGATTTTAAGTAACAGAAGTTTCACATAAGGTAGATTTCTCCTTGGTTCATATAGACCTTTTTTTTTGCGTTTGATTTGAAGTCTGGAATTTGGCTCCAGGTTTTGTACTATGTTTGGATCCAGGCTGAGGAGCCATCTCACAGGGAAGGGCAGCACCTGAAACTTTTTGGTAGTTAACTGGGGATGAGTCACTTTGTGGCATCTTAAACAGGTAAATCAAATGAACAGGACTTAGCTACTTTTTGTGTGTGGACTCAGTTTTGATGAGAGAATTATCTATTGTAAGATGAGTTTAGGGCTGGGAAGGTGGCTCAATGGTAGAGTGCTTGCCTTGCATGCATGAGGCCCTGGGTTTGATTCCTCAGCACCACATAAGCAAAAAAAGATGGAAGTGGCGCTGTAGCTCAAGTGGTAGAGCACTAGCCTTGAGCTGAAGAGCTGAGGGGCAGTGCCCAGACCCAGAGTTCAGGCAAAAAACAAAACAAACAAACAAAAAGACAAAGATGAGTTTAAGTTAAAATCTGGGCTCTCTACTTTGACAGTGTACTAACTGAGCTGTCCTCCCTTTGATGTATTTACTGATCTTTGTGATCCTCTGGAAGGCCAAGATCATTCGTCTTCCCATACAGGGGTCCCTCCAAAAGAATTCTGCAGTGCTTTTATGCAGCCTCTTAGTTGTCCTCAGTATTGGCTACAGACCCTGGGATGTAACTACAGCCATTTTCACTGTTTGGGGGGAGAGGACAAACTTGACAGCTGGTTCTGCTGGATACAGAGCAAACTGTGAGGATGAGCCTCATTCACAAAGGCCTATTCTAACAATTGTCCTCTCAGCACAGTGTCCCTACTCTGGCTATAGAGTAGGCTATATTTCCCTGGACCCTGGCACCTTGCCGTCTACATTAATGTGTCTTTCCCCTCCCATGTAGACTGATATGTAGCCTTGGCTAGTGAGGACCCACTGTGTTTGTTGTTCACATGTGCAGTATGTATTTCCAAAAGCCCAGAGAAGTGAGTATCCATACCCTCATCCATAGACAAGGGAACAAACTGAAAGAAGTTAGGTTCTTGATACAGAAATCACACCTTGGGAATCACACCCTAGTTCTGTCTGACTCCAAAGCCTGGCCTTTTTCCTCAAATTGACATTCTTTGCTTTTGTTACCCTGCTGAGGTATAGCCATTTGTGTCCAATGGGATATTCTTCATCATTGTCACAACCTGTAGAACACTGGTGCCTGCCAGGGCAAAGCCACCATGAAAAGTTACAGTACACTCTGTTCTTACTGCCTTTCCTTCTCCCCCCCCCCCAAACATTACCAGTGCTGACAAAGCTTCCCTAAAGTCCCTTTGTGAGAAAGGCTGGCCTCAGAACTAACAGCTGAGCAGGACTTTTATCTTGTAAAGGAGGCACTGCCATATCAGAGGTATTTCCTCCATTCCCACACTATGCCTCAATTACTTTTTTTCCAGTATCTTTGGCAGATAAAAACTTAGAGGCCAGCCGGGTGCCAGTGGCTCACGCCTGTAATCCTAGCTACTCAGGAGGCTGAGATCTGAGGATCACGGTTCAAAGCCAGCCAGGGCAGGAAAGTCCATGAGACTCTTATCTCCAATAAACCACTAGAAAACCAGAAGTGGCGCTGTGGCTCAAATGGTAGAGCTGAAGAGCACAGGGATAGCGCCCAAGCCCAGAGTTCAAGCCCCACAACCGACAAAAACAAAAACAAAAAACTTAGAGGCCATGCTGGGTTCCAATGATCATGCCTGTAATCTGAGCTACCTAGGAGGTTGAGATTTGAGAATTGAGGTTTGAAGCCAGCCCTGTTAGGAAGGTACTGAGACTTTTTTTTTCCTGTCAGTTTAATTCAAGGCCTGGGCACTGTCCCTGAGCTTTTTGCTAGGCTAGTGCTCCATCAGTTTGAACCAAAGTGTCACTTCTGGTTTTCTGGTGGTTAATTGGAAATAAGAGTCTCACAGAGGGCTGGAAAGTTGGCTCAGTGGTAGAGCACTTGCCTTGTATGCCTGAGGCCCTGGGTTCGATTCCTCAGCACCACATAAGCAAAAACAAAAAAGCCGGAAGTAGCACTGTGGTTCAGGTGGTAGAGCGCTAGCCTTGAGCTGAAGAGCTGAGGGACAGTGCCCAGGCCCAGAGTTCAGGCCCCACGACCGGACCCCCCCCCCCCAAAACAAAAAAAAGAGTCTCACAGATTTTCCTGCCCAGAACCACAATCCTCAGATCTCAGCCTCCTTGAGTATCTAGCTGGGATTATAGGCATGAGCCACCATGCCCGGCTCTGAGACATTTACCTCCACTGAAATAGAAAAGTTCTAAGGGATGCTGTGGCTCAAATGGCTGAGTACTAGCCTTGAGCATAAAAGCTCAGGGACAACACCCAGGCCCAGAGTTCAAGCCCAAGAAATGGCAAAACAACAACAAAAACAACAAATCCTTGGGGCAAACATCTAGAGAAAGTGTTTGTAGTTCCTTCAGCATAGCTGCAGAGTTGGGGGCAAGGGTGTGGATGGAATCCCCTGCCTTCACTGTCTGGTAAAACCAGACAGTGCCTCCCTCATGAGCCTCTCCTCACCTAGCACATCCATCCTGGGCTAATCCTCCCCCATTCTCTTTAGGCTAGGAAGGTGAGGTGCCCTCCATCATGTTCCTGGGGGACAGGAACTTTAACTCTGAAGACATTCTTCTCATACCACCCTTGAGTAGAAAATTCTGTCTGCAAGGAACTGGCTGTAAAGCATCCCTGTGCACCCTGTCTTGTATCTAGACAGGTGCTGTCTAGCTAGCTGTGCTTAGAATTTCTTTCTTTGATAATTAAAGGTCCTTTACTCTGAGTACTTGGTCTATCCTGAATAGTTGCTATTTCTGCAGTAGAAAAGATTCTGGAGAAGGATTGGGAAAAGGGCATCTTTGTCGTTAGAGTGGCTTCAGTTGGAGTGCAAGAGAAGGAGCATATCTTTCATTCCCTAAGTTTCAAACTCCCTATAGAAGGGGCTATACATTTCTGTAGTACTTGTTGCTCAATCTCAGTTGGTCCATCAGGCCCAGATCCCACTTCCCAGTAGAATTGCACTGTTCAGTTACCAACCTTTGCCTTGTGCCTTGTGTGCAGTGCACACAGTAGGTGCCTCAAACCTCTATTCAGAAGGAGGACTGTTGAGTGGATTTAGGCTGGCTAATTGGGCATGTGGTTCTGTGGCTACAGTGCAGACTGATGTCATGTGAGATAAGGACAGGAACCCAGATAAACTCGTACAGCCTCACCTGGTTCCAGTCCTAGCTCTTTGGTTAGACTCTCCTGTTCTCTCACTGTCCTTTTCCTACTTCCTTCCTCCTTTGGGCTCTGCAGCTCCACACAGACTTCCCCATGGCATCTGTGACCCACAGTCATGCTCTCTGTCTAGCTGATGATCGAGCTGAAGCTCCTTCACCTGACCCTGGCCTTCTGGCCCTCTCACCTCCCCATTGCCATTTGGCTTCTTCTCTCTCCAGCAACTGCCTTGGCATCTTTTCAGTGTCTTCATTTGACCTGGGGGGCTGTACTTGAGATTTTCCTTCCCAGCTTCTGTCTGGAAAGCCAGTTTGGCTGACTCCTATTCCTCTCCATGTTAATGTCAGACTTCCTCTAGTCACTCTCCCCTAGAGAGTTACCCTAGAGGTTACCCTTATTCCCTATGTCTATAGCTTTCTTTTTCTCTCCCTCCCTGTCGCCCTCTTTCTCTTGGTAATCATAGTGTTCCTTCCTCAGTGTTTTGCTGGCTCACCCCAGGGTGTCCAATGCCCTCTTCCTAACACTCCACCTGGATGGTTTCCAGGCTTCATCCAGCGTAGGCTTTATACCCATGCATTTGAATGACCCTCAAGAAATTTCATTGAACAACTGGTGCAAGGGACTTATACCTATAACCCTGTCAACTCAAGAGGCTGAGATCTGAAGGTCATTATTCAAAGCCAAACAAGACAAGAAGGTATATCATTGTCACTTAACTGCCATATAGCAGAGTATGGAGATGTGGCTCAAGTGGTAGCGCACCAGCCTGGAGCAAGAGGGTGGAGACTGCACCCAGGCCTGTGAACAAACTCCAGGCCTGGCAAAAAATATATAATATTGAAATAACTACTCCGCCTCTTCTGCATTATGGATTGAAAGAATAGAAGAAGTTAGAACTGTCCTAGCATCTTTCTAATGGGTTGTGACTTGCTTTTCCCTTCCCTATAGTGGATGATATTTTCCCAGACTTCATTCTTCCAGCAGGAAGCAGTGGGCTCCACAGCATACAAGCTGGAAGGTGAGTTTTTGCAAGGCTCACTTGTCATCAAGAAGGACTTTTCTCCAGCCTGCAGTTGATAGGGTGCTCTTTTCTGGTAGGCTAGTTACACAGATGTTGATAATTCTTGAGTTTGGGGAACAGATGAAAAAGAAGCCTGAGGCTGTTTGGCATCAGATTAAGGATTATAAGATGGCAATTCCTGCTCTGTTGAAATCTATTTGAAACATAGGTGCCATGGGGAAACTCATCTTCACCTGCCATCTGATCCTGATCTGTGTATTTTATGGAACAGCAAAGACAGGGATCTGACTTGTCACTGGGCTGGAGTAGTCCAGACAGGGAACAGGTTGATTTGTCACCTCTCTTTGAAGCTTTTTGCATGATGTAGAACGTGTTGAGTTGGTTCCCTGAACTCTGATGGGGTAAGTGAGTGTCTTAGAGAGGATCATTACATTCTGGGGAAGTTTGTGGTTTCTTCAATCCTACCCCCATTTCTGTTACTTGATGTGTGTACTAGGATATGTGTATTAGTGTCAGCTGACACTGTCAGGCTGTCCCCTGGGTGCAGGTAGCACTTGATTATAGCCTTTTTTTATTCCCCAGGCTTGGGTTCTTTTCAAAGGATGTGTGTGTGTAGGCTAGGTGGCTCAGATCTGTAATCCTAGCTATTTGGGAGGTGTAGATGGGAAGGAACTGAGTTCAAGCCATGCCCAGGCAAAACATTCTCAAAACACCTCATTAGAAAAAGCTAGAAATTATGTTTCTGAGTGCCAGTGGCTCACAGCTGTAATTCTAGTAACTCTGGAAGGTGAGATATGAGGATCTCAGTTCAAAGCCAGATGAAGCAGGAAAATCTGTGACACACTTATCTCCAGTTAATCACTATAAAGCCAGAAATGGAGCTGTGGCTCAAAGTGGTAGAGCACTATAGCCTTGAACGCACAAGCTCAGGGACAGCACCCAGGCTCTTGAGTTCAAGTCTCAGGACAGACAAGAAAAAGAATGAAAGAAAAGAAGGAATGAAAGAATGGAGGGAGGAAGGAATGAAGGAAAGAATAAAGGAAATAAGGAAGGAAAGAAAGGTGGGTGTGGTGATGTGTATCTGTCATCCCAGCTATAATTAGAAACTTAAAAAGAGGGATTATAGTCCTTGCCTATTTGGGCAAAAAAGCAAAACCGTATCTGAAAAGTAATCAGAGCATAATGAAACCCACGAAATACTGTTTGAAAAGACAGGATGTGGGAAAAGAGGGATGGGAATATAGTGGAAAAGTTAGTTTGTTCCAAATGTACTTATTTTATGTGTGAAAATATCATAATGAAGCCCCCTCATATCAGTGTATGCTAATTCAAAGATGAATAATGATAAAATATCAAGACTGAAAAGAGCTGGAAGTGTGGCTGTGGCAGTATTATACGTGCCTAGCCAAAATCAAGCTCTGAGTTCAAACCCCATTGGATGGAATGTTGTAAAACCTCTTCAGATAAAGGCCAAGTAGAGCCTTGGAAAGATGCTCCCAAGAGTTAGACCCTCATGTGGTCCCAAAGGGCCCTGGGAGACAAACTATGAACTGTAGGTGTGGAAAGCCACAGTGCATATGGGCCTAAGTTTCTTTCTGGCTGTCATTAAGGCCTAAGTGGAAGGAGACCACCATATCCCAGAAGATGACAAGCACATCCCATCTATTCCTGAGCAATGGGTCCCTACGTATTTGCCAATAAGAACTCAACAATTGGGGATGAGAGAGAATCTGTGACTTTCTAAGCAGTAGCCAGATGCTGACCCCAGAGGAGGCTCTAAGGCAAGGTAGAGAAGCTCGGCAGGTGTGGACAGATTTTCAGCAAGTTACCTTAGCTGGGCCCAAGTGGCTTATGCTACTCAAGAGGCTGAGAACTGAGTTCAAAGCCAGCCTGGGCAAGAAAGTATGTGAGACTTATTTCCATTTAACCACCAAAAAGCTGATGGTACGGCTGTGGCTGAGAGAGTGCTAACCTTGAGCAAAAAAAAAAAAAAAGCTAATATACAGTGCCTAGGTCCTGAGTTCAAGTCTCAGTATTTTACAAACATAAAACAGCTGTATATAACAGCTTATCAGCATGTTATACACAGTCATCAGGCCAGATCATCTGGATGGGTCATAAACACCTTGTGTTTGACCTTGGTAATGTGCCAATATCTCATTCTGGAGGTGAAACACCAAGTGGGTCAGGTCTTTTGAGCCCTGGAACACAGAACGGAGACAGAGCAGACCTCCCTCCAGGATGCAGATCCCCCATCCACTCAGGAACATCACACTGACTCTAAAATACCCTCAGAAGCCTCCCACTGGAGGTCACAAACCTCAGATAGCTCAGCAACATACAGAACCTAGATAGCAACCCAAGAGAGCCCAGCTGTGAGGCTCCCAAACTAGAGACACATGTACCCAAATGATTCACACTACTGAATCTTCCCATAAAGCTCAGTGAATGGAGAGAGACACACACAGTATCAACCCAGGGAGGTGAAATTCTAAAATAGGCCCACGTCCATTTTAACGATCTCTTAACCTGCAATATAATCAGATGCCCCATGCACCAATTTCATTCCGAGTTCCCAGAAGCCACAAAGTTACAGAGCCCATAACCCTGGGACAGAGATATGAAATGGCTGGCTGCACAGGGACAGGGAACAGGGAGTCCTCATGCAAGCAACATCTGAGTGACCACAAGTTCCCCTGCAGCCCACATTTGCAATCCTAGTCACAGTCAACCCCTCACAATGCCAGCAGCCTCAGTGACTGGAACACAAGCTTGTAACCAGGTCATGATCTAGATCCCAGAAAGGTTAAACATAATCACTATGTTTTGCATAACTTCTGTGATCTCACAGGATAGACACAGGGACCCAAGAGGCCCAAAGGTCTATTCTGCACATCAAACCTCAGTTGACCTTAAGCCCTAATTCTTTTTTTTTCCTTTTATTCAAATGCATTTACCCTTTTTTGTCTTTTGGCCAATCCTGGGGCTTGAACTCAGGGCCAGGACATTGTCCCTGAGCCTCTCTGTGCTCAAGGCTAGCACTCTACTAACCACTTGAACCACAGTGCCACTTCCGGCTTTATCTGTTTATGTGGTAGTGAGGAATTGAACCTAGGGAGGGCTTCATGCATGCTAGGTGAGCACTCTACCACTAAGCCACATTCCCAGCCCTGACATTTAACCTTTAATAGAACATTATTCAGATGTTTTTCATTTTTACAGAGACAGTGACCAATAGCCTAGGTTTATCTTCAAGAACCCAGAACTCAGCCAGGCACCAGTAGCTCAGTCCTGTAATCCTCGCTACCCAGGAGGCTGAGATCTGAGGATCTTCGTTCAATGCCAGGCCACACAGGAAAGTCCTTGAGCCACATATCTCCAATAAACCACGAAAAAAGCTGAAAGTGGAGCTGTCTCAATTGGTAGAGCGCTAGCCTCTAGCAATAAAGCACAGGAACAAGCACACAGGTCCTGAGTTCAAAACCCAGGAGTAGCACCCCCCAAAAAAATAATCTCAGAAATTTAAAGCTTGTAGAACCACTGGAAACCACTTGTCCATATGCTACTTTACATTAGGAAAACTTCATTCCTAGATAGTAGAAGAGACTAACTCATAGTCTTTAAGGAATTAGTAGCAGAGACTCAAAATCCCTTATGAGCACACCAAGATTCTTTGTAGTTCTTCACATCATCTCTAGTGAACCCATAGTTTCAAAAAGTGTCTTAGAAAAAAAATCCTTGGAGACCTGTCAATTCAGAAGACATAATTTGTTAGAATTGTTCACTTTTCTGTCTCCTAGGGAAACTTACTAGGAAGTTCATTAAGTAAATTATTAAGTGTAGGTACAGTATTAGCTACTGGGCATTCAGAGGCTTTGAGGAAATCACAGTTCAGTGGAGGAAAAAAGGTATAAGGGACTATGAAAGTGCAGTGTGATCATTATTGTGTGGATGATAAGCTGGAGCTGTAGAGATTCTGAAATTGCATGGAGAACAGGTACCCCATTCCATCTAGAGGAGACAATGTAAGAGAAAGCTTTCAGAGTGAGTGATATCTAAACTGGCATCTTGGAACTTCAAAGGGTAATTTTTTGTTGGTTTTGGGGCTTGAACTCAGGGCCTGGGTGCATGCTTTCCTTAACCTCTTTTGCTCAAAGCTCAGAGCTCTTATCACTTGGAGCCACAGTGCCACTTCATTTTTCTCTTTGTTGCTTGGAAATAAGAATCTCATGGACTTGCCTGCCCAGGCTGGCTTTAAACTGCTATCCTCAGATCTCAGCTTTCTGAGTAGCTAGGATTACAGGCGTGAGCCACCAGTGCCTGGCTCAAACAATAATTCTTAAACTACACAATGGGAGCTGTGCAAGTAGTATATATTTTATACACAGTCCCTAAGTCAAACCAGGTACTTCACACCAGGACAGATGCACCTAAGCAGCCCAGACCTCTCACCCTGGACTCAAGTCGTCCATGGTTCAAAGACCTCACATCCCACATACATACCCAAGCTGTGACAAGGACCTACAAATGAGTCAGAGACATCATGATCTGCATTCAGGTCACAAAACAAATCAGGCATGCTGTCTTGCTGTGAAGATACCTACAAAGTCACCCCATGTGGGATCCATACTAGATTGAACCACAATGAAGTATCACCAGTATCCTGATAGAAGGACAGAGACAGAATGAAAGAAATAGGGGATGGAGAGAATAAAGATATGGAGAATTATGGTCTCTGCTGAACTAGCATCTAACGCAGGATCATGGTCCAGGCAACCTTGAGGATCCTTTTCTGCCCTGGAAGAGGTTCTGCCATCAGGGACTGTTTCCAGGCAGTATCTTGCTTCTCTAGGCTTAATACACCACCTAGACTGGAGGATCTGGTCCTGAAACACTGGCGCCCTCTAGCTGTCAAGGTAAGGATGCCTTCAAGGTTTGGAGGGTTCGTGCTGTTCTTGAGTAGCAATCCCACTGCCCACCAGACTGGGCTGTCCTAGAACTGCATGTGGGGAGCTGAGTGGACCAGGCTGGTCCCTGACCACAATTTGAGCATGGGTTACACATGTGCACCACCCTTCCTTGTTACAAATGGACTGCCTTTCAATTATGCAATATAATGAACATTTGTTCCTATTGCTTGTTGGAATTTTTCCATGTTTGTCAATGTTATGTCAACTAGTGGCTACCCTGTTTTTATTTCCTCTTTAGGAAGATAAATGTGTTTAATTTAGTAGATTACCTTTTTATTTTTTTTACTGTTATTGTAAAGGTGATATGCAGAGGGGAACAGTTACATAAGTCAGACAATGCCTTTTCTTTCTTTTTCTTTTTCTTTTTTGTTGGTCGTGGGTCTTGAACTCTGGGCCTGGGTGCTGCCCTCAGCTCTTCAGCTCAAGGCTAGTGCTCTACAACTTGAGCTACCGAGTTTTCTGGTGATTAATTGGAGATAAGAGTCTCACGGACTTTCTTGCCCAGGCTGGCTTTGAACTGTGTTCCTCAGATCTCAGCCTCCTGAATAGCAAGGATTACAGGCATGAGCCACCGGTGCCTGGCTAATGCCTTTTCTTTTATTCATCATTGATATTCCTCTTTACTAAGTACCTGTGTTGATTTTTTCTTATATTTATTCTGCAGATAATACTATTTGTTAGATGATAATAAAATTGGCTATGTGTTTTAAGACATATTTATGTGACGGTTATGATCTTCCAATTGTAGAGTTTAATCATGTTTTCCAGGCTCAAGACAAATTTTTGTGGAACTCACTCAGGAATGGGAAATAACAGACTAATGCAACATTATGTTATTTAAAAATATATTTTTATTATAATGTTCTTAAATATGCAGAGATTGGTTAAATTTGGGAAACTCTCGTAACTATTAATCATCCATTTGGAAAACACATGTATAAACTTTATTTTAGCCTGGTACCAGTGACTTACACCTGTAATCCTAGCTACTCAGGAGACTGAGATCTGAGAATCATGGTTGAAGCCAGCCCAGGAAGGAAAGCCTGTAAAACTCTTGTCTCCAATGAATCACAGAAAAGCCAGAAGTGATGCTATGGATCCAGTGGTAGAGTGCTAGCCTTGAGCAAAAGGAGCTCAGAGACAACACCCAGACCCAGAGTTCGAGCCCCAGGACTGGCAAAAAGCAAAAGCAAAAACAAAACATACTTTAAATGACTACTCATCTAAAGAAACCTATGAGCCAGATGCCAGTGGCTCATGCCTATAATCCTCCTCAGGAGGCTGATATCTGAGGATCATGGTTTGAAGCAAGCCCTGGTAGGAAAGTCCAAAAGACTTATCTCCAATTAACCACTGAAAAAGCAGAAGTGTCACTGTGGCTCAAAGTGGTAGAGCACTAGCCTTGAGCAAAAGAGCTCAGGGACAGCACCTAGGCCCTGAGTATCAAGCCCCATGGCTGACAAAAAAAGCCCTCATGGTCTTTTTACTTCTCATTCTGTCCACTGATATCTAAAGGCATAAACTTTTATGATACCATGTGTTATGGCTGGAGTTGATTTCATGGCATAGTGCTTATACTGTTGTGTTATAGTTGTTCTGAAGACCGACCTGGGCAGGAAGTGTGTACAACCTAGGTATTTTACTCATACCCAACTGAGCATCACTTACCTGTCTGCTCACTTACTATTCCAGCAGCCACAAAAAGTAGAAAGTAGCCTGTCATTCCATATTTTATCAGTTATTCCAGGTTTAATTTGGTGAAGGAAAAACTATTCTGTAAGAACCAGAGAATTCAGAATTTGACAGAATCTAAGAATAGGCACTCATAGTCTCTAACCAGAAAGATACCATCCAGATGTTCAAAGGCAATCCGAGTAAATATATTACAATAAATCTTGAAAAGAAGAATATCTCTACATTTTATGCAAAAACCAGTGAATGCAATAGCCAGCATTGAAAATGATTTTATATTGTCTTGGTAGAAAATACGATTTCAAGTTAGAGGTAAAATGGGCTTAGAAGTTACAGCATTTGTCCAGAATTCCACGTTTGTTGAGCTACTACTAAGAATGTATTTTTCTATCTCAGACTATTCTTTAGGAACTCATATTTCCAATGTATAAAGTATTTATTGAAATTAAAATTAGAAACTTTTAGCTCTTGGCAGAAGACATGCTCAGAATTAATAACATGCTCTCATATTTTTCTCTTTTCTCTATACAGCTTTAATTCAATTTGCTTTGGGGTTTTGTTTATCTGTTTGTTTTGTTGGCAACATTTGAGGTGTGAACTCGGGGCATCCAACTTGCTAGGCAGGCACTCTACCACTTCAGTGGTATTTTTCAGGTATAATATCAGCTTTTAAAAATTTCCAGGCCAGGCTTAACCACGTCCTGCCTATCTGGCAGGACAGATACATGCCAATATCCAGCTTTTTTGGTGAGATGGGGTCTTGCTAACTTTGTATACAGGTTAGCCTTGAATCACAGTCCTCCCAATATCTGCCTGCTGGGTAGCTGGGATTACAGGTAATAGTCATCCTTCCCAGTTGTTTCTTAAGTGACATTGTATAACTCAAGAAATAAGACATTTGCTGTCTGAATTGTCTTTAAAAGAATTTATGTATGTGAACTCTATTATTAATGTATCAGTAATGTTGTTCCTCTGTCTTTAATGGCATAATATTGTATAAAATGATTGCACATGATTTTTGCATTGCTGATAACATACCTGCTTCTGGTTCTTGGGGGCCGGTTCTAGGTTGAACAAAAAGTAGCCATTGACATCAAAACCACCTGCTGTAGACCTCAGGGCTTTGATGGGGATCATTCCAGAGAATCAGCTACCAGGTAAGCCATTTAAAAGGTAAAAGGTTCTTGAGTGGCAGCAGAACATGAGAGGAATTGAAAGGTCCTATTTTCCTTTGCACATGGCTGCATCCTAAACACACCCAGAGAGAAATACAGAAAGTAGTTCAGAGAGACCTTTATATGCCTGGAAACAAAGAACTTTCACTTTAAATGAGAAGAATAACCCAAGGCACACTCTATCCAGAAATCCTACCCTGTTCTCAGTGCCTTGCAGTCAGGAAGGAATGCCTATATTCCAGATTCTTCATAAGAGTGAAGGGGTTGACTCAGATCTACAGCTCCTCCCCTTTTTCTTGTCTGAACCGGAGCAATTGGTTTCTTAGCTCAAGAAGCAAAAGGTGTGTGGGAGTTCCCTGAGATCTTAGAGAAATACAGCCGTGTTTGAAGCTGCTATGGGAGTACAAAGGCTTTCATGTCTAACACAGTTCAGAGCAAGCAGGCAGAAATGCACAGTTCCATGTTTCTCCAGGGAAGAGATATTTCAAAATACTTCCCTGGCTATAGTCTGCATTTGGGGTTTGTGGGCAGGCAAACAGACATTTAGGCATGTAAATGGGCATGTGGATGTTTCCCTCACCTTTCCATCAACTTAGCTTTACTAGTGAAATTGAGTCTCTGCAAAGGGCTCGTGTTCCCCTTCATATATGGAAGTTGCATTTAAATTGTAAATATATTCAAGAACATCTACAGGGCCATATGCATATGTTCCCATACAAACTGATGAAAATATCTTATAGGCAGTGGTGTAGTCAAAGGGTATAATTCCTTTGAACAATTAACTAACAAATTAACAAAATGAATACCAGGAGGGGGAGGAATGGGTGGTGCTCATCTTAAGTGATAGAGAAGTTTCTTGCTTGGCTCCTGACTCTTGTCACTGTTGAGTAATTGTTGTTGCTGGTATTTCCAAACATAGCTGGAATGCGTATTCACTGCACATTTGTAAACAAAGGAAATGCATTTGCTAATAACCATGTGTTTAATTATAAACAATGATCAGTTTTTCACCTCTGTCTTCTGGTAGAAAATGAATCTGGTAATTCAAAGCAAAATTCAGGTTACACCTATGACAGGGAAACACCGCAATAGTTTCCATAAAGGCTAGCTCTTCTTTTGTAAAGAATATTTTTGGACAAATACATTGGCAACTCAGATTGTTGGGCTTTTTATTTTTAGTTTTTTGGTTGTGGGGTTTGAACTCAGGGCCTGGGTGCTGGCCCTGAGCTCTTTTTGCTCAAGGCCAGAGTTTTTTCACTTTGAGCCACAGCTCTACTTCTGGTTTTCTGGTGGTTAGTTAGCGATAAGAGTCTCATGGCTTTTCCTGTCCCGGCTGGCTTTAAACAGTGATCTTTAGGTCTCAGCCTCCTGAGGAGCTAGGATTACAGGCATAAGCCAACAGCACCCAGCTGCAACTCAGATGATGATGATGATGATGATGATGGGCAAGAACTGTGGTTTGAACTGAGGGCTTTGCACTTGCTCCAAAGGCACAATCTGGTCTGTTGAGCCAGCCCTCTATCCCTTCTTTACTCTGGCTATGTTAATGTAGTTAATGAATTTTGCCAGGGCTTGGGTCTTGACTTTGAGCCTTCAATCTTACAGTTCCTATCATAGCTGAAACAACTCATACCACGCCCATGTACTGGCTGAGAAGTGATACAGAAAACTAGTTTTTCCTGGCTGGCCTCAAACCTTGATCTTCCTGGTCTCAGCCTGCTAATTGTACTACTTCTCATATATTTCCAGAAGCAGACTTACTGTATTGACTATTTTACCTTAGTTGGTGTGAATCACAGGCAGGATAATATCCCTCTTGTGTTGATACTGATGTCCCAGAATCAGTCTTGGTTTTTCACACAACAGAATTGATGGGTGCTTACATATATGATCTTCTGCCCTTCCCAGTTATGTGTAAAGGTGCTGACACGTTTCCACTGTTGTCATATACATGTCCAGTGCTTGTTCTGGCTTTTGCTTTTTTGTTGTTGTTGTTATTCTGGGCACTGTCCCTGAGCTCTTTTGCTCAAGGCTAACACTTTACCACTTGAGTCACAGCTTTACTTCTGGTTTTCTAGCGGTTAATTGGAGACAAGAGTCTCTTGGACTTTCCTGCCAGAGCTGGCTTTGAACTGTGATCCTCAGATCTCAGCCTCCTGAATAGCTAGGATTACAGGTGTGAGTCACTAGTGCCAGGCTTTTTTTTTCTCAATCATGGGGCTTGAACTCATGTCCTGGGCAATGTCCCTGAGCTCTTTTTGCTCAAAGCTAGCACTTTGTGGCTTTTACTTTTGAAATATGCTTGTGGCTTTCATATGACTAGATTTATTTAATTTTTCTGTCTGTCTGTCTGCCTGTATGTCTGCCTGCCTGCCTGCCTGTCTATCTATCTATCTATCTATCTATCTATCTATCTATCTATCTATCTATCTATCTATCTATGTATCTATCTATCTATTTTGTCTTTTGTCTTCAGCTCAAGACTAGCACTCTACCACTTGAGCCACAGCACCACTTCCGACTTTTTCTGCTTATGTAGTGCTGAGGAATCAAACCCAGGGCCTCATGTATGCAAGGCAAGCACTCTACCACTGAGCCACCTTCCCAGCCCCCTAGATTTTATTTTTAATAGCCAAGTCTGTCAGCATTTTCATGAGTAACTTTTTTCTTCGGCCAAAAGGTCAAGATGACTTTCTAACCTGGTTGTCTCGTTATTTATTTAATGCCAGTTCTTTGTGCTTCTGTCCCCGACTCAATTTCCCAGTATAATGCTGTGAAGACTGAAAACATGAAAATTCACAGGAACCCCAGAGAATTACAAGTACCTCCAAGTAGCTGGCAAACTTTGGGAGGGTCTCGTAGTAAGTGAAGGCTTCCCTGTATGTGAGAGGTTGGCTGAAATGACTGTCATAACTCTGTCATCACCACTGACATGAAACAGACCCAAATCCAAGCATTCCGCAACTCTATAGAACCCAGAGGAGCCACCTCCAGGTTTATAAAGGCAAATGAGTCACCAGCAATGAGGATGTAGCTGCCCTGACAGAAATAACAATGTTTTGTGCTGGAGGTATATCTTATGGTAGAGTGCTTGGCTAGTGTGTGCTGGATCCTGGTTCTATCCCCAGCATAAAATATAGTATAAAGAGCATCCTATCTGAATTAGCCCAAAGTATTATCAATTTGAGGCAGTCTTTTAAATATTATCTGATGTTTACCCCTCTCTCAGTTATTGTGGAATAATCATGTCCTGGTCCCAGGGCCAGCCTGAGTTCCCCTCTGTGAAGCCCTATCGACTACTTATTTTATGCTGAAGAGCCATTAACATCTGCCTTGGCCTGAGACTCTGTGCCATAGTCCTTAAGTGCTACCCAGCTGCTACCAAGTACTTTAAGAGGTTGCATAGACCTACCTGCTCCCCTCGTTTCTTGTCATCAACCTAATAAGGCAGATTTGGTGCTCAGCCCAAACAGCCTACAATAACTTCTCAAAAATAGGTGCATTACAGTTGGATGCAAGCACATAGAATGGTTAGTGCTTGTCTTACGCCTTGACAGCATTGCAGATTCTACATGCAAGGCCATCATGGATGGGGACAGACTTCAGATCTGGTCTAATGCAGTAGTAATGTCCATCATTTTGTTAACAATGCCTTCCTTACAATGGTGGTGGTAGCTGAAGCTGAATCTTGCGTACACTCAGGCCTCCATCTTCACATGACTTAGCAGTGACAGGGAAAGAGTCAGAAATTATAAATGTTCAGCGTAGGGCATCAGTGCTCACACCATTGCCGTGACTACTTTTGTTGGTTGATTTGCCTAAGTCTGAAATATCAGCTGCTGTTCAGAAGTGAGAAAACATAGAATATGAGAAAATGATCATGTGTGCTGTAGGTAGGGGCTCATCATACCGATCCCTATTAAATTAATTTCCCTTGGTGTAGTGAACTCTTCTGATAAATTGGATGTCAGATGTTTTTTCTGAGTATGATCTATCTCGTTTAATTCTGGTGAATTTGTGAACTCTGAAGTGTGTTATTTGTTTAATTGTTACCATTCATGTATGTGTACATGGACTCATTTATTTAACATAAGTTAAAACTATCTATAATCAGTACTAAATTAATTATAAAAATGAAAGCTATCCCATGGTCAGTTTTATAAATTAGCAACCAGCAAAATAAGTAAGTAGTCGTTATTATTATGGACTTATAAACTATTCTTTTTTTTTTTGTCGGTCATGGGGCTTGAACTCTGGGCTTGGGCACTGTCCCTCAGCTCTGCAGCTTAAGGCTAGCACTCTACCACATGAGCTACAGCACTACTTCTGGTTTTCTGGTGGTTTATTGGACATAAGAGTTTCATGGACTTTCCTGCCCAGGCTGGCTTTGAACCGTGATCCTCAGATCTCAGCCTCCTGAATAGCTAGGATTACAGGCGTGAGCCACTGGTGCCCAGCCAAGATTAACTATTCTTATGTTACTTTTTATGTTTTGTATGCACGTGCATGAGAGAGAGAGAGAGAGAGTTGCCAAGCTGTATTGTTATTCATTCATAGGATTGTTAGTGGGGAAAACTCATGTTCCCAATAGCATTTTGTGTATATGTATTTGAGTCCCATTACCTTGCACTGTAATTATTGTTTACTTATCTCTTTTCTACTTGGTGGGACCCTCGGCCAAAAACTTTGTTTTGTTTATTTTTAATCCTCCTAAATCAGCAATGTCTGACATATGTTTGAATGAATTTTATGCTAGTTACATAGAAGGTTATTATTAACACAAATGCTACACATTTTGTTTATTAGAAACATTTATCTAGCTTCAAAATATATCTGTGTGGAAAATATTGAACTTCGCTGCTTGGCTCTGACACATATTCACTTCTCTGGAAACAAATTGCTGTTAGTCCAAAAGCTAGAGAAATGGTACTCATTAATTAATTAATCTCAATATTCTGAAAAAAAAAGAAGTGAGAAACAGTCTGGAGAGTATGTGTGTCCATAAGCTGCCAGAATAAACCCAGTTATCAGGGTAGCACGAAGAAGACAGTATTGCCAGTACACATTACAACACTCCAAGTTAAACCTATATGGGCCTCCAGAAAAACAAAACAGAGAGGGATTCTTGCATATATTGGTGGAAAAGTCACTGCTCTGACAATTACATTGCTTTAAGCAGGACTCAAGCAGCCTAAATAGTTGTTGAATTAAAAATGAAATGACTCCATTCCAAGGAAGACATCCTTCAGGGTCCCCATTGTCTATGGGTCAGCAAAGAGAAATAATTTTTCTTTTCCTTCCTTCCTTCCTTCCTTCCTTCCTTCCTTCCTTCCTTCCTTCCTTTTCTCTTTCTTTTCTTTCCGTGTGTGTGTGTGTGTGTGTGTGTGTGCGCGCGTGTGTGTGTGTGTGCGCGCGCGCGCGTGCCAGTGTGTGCCAGTACTGGGGCTTGACTTAGTCCCCGGGCGCTGTCCCTGAGATTTTTTCCCTCAAAGCTAGTGCTGTACCACTTAGCCACAGCTCCACTTCCAGACTAATTGGAGAGACAAGTCTCACAGACTTCCTGCCTGGGCTGGCTTCAAACTGATTCTCAGATCTCAGCCTTCTAAGTAGCTAGGATTACAGGTGTTAGCTGCCAATGCCAGGCAATAACTGTCTTCTAAATAATCAATCATTTTGACAGAGCTGGCTCCCCAGAGAAAAATAATATTGGGTGTGTTATGTGTGTCTATAAAGGAATTGTCATACAATCTACAGATGTGGAAGGTGGCATTTCAAATTGCAGGAAGGTTCACAGGCTGAAGACCTAGGGAAGAACTGATCTTGTATCTCATTTCATTTTCCTTGGTAGAACTCCAGTCTAGTACAGGAGGTGCACTGGGTTCAAATCCCTGTACCACCCATTGAGGAATTCATTACCAATGGCTCCATGTCTGCAGAGTCCTGTGAATTGCTAGGGAACCATTCCTTTGGCCAGAAGTTGTAAAAGGGGTTCACTGGACAAGTTCACAAACTGTGCATGGGGAAAATTTGAAATCTTAATTATCTTTTAATATTATGATATACCTTTATTTCAATATATCGCACATTTGGACAAAATGAATCATTTTGCAATACCTTCTAGTAGTATAAGATGTTTCTTATGTATGAATGTCTCAATATTCCTTTTTGCAGTTTTTATTTTGTTTATGTGGTTGTAAAAAGGGATCTCAATTTAACATGTCTATGAGTATATTACATCTTGATTAGTGTTAAGCTTCCCCCACACTCCTTCTTGTACCCAGGTACCACCATCTCAGGAGGTGGATCCTCTTGGAACTTTAATTTGCTAGTTCTGGAAACAAACAAGCAAACAAACAAAACCCCAGTAGATTTAAAAGAGGAGGAAGGGGGAAAAAAGCCAACAGGAAAGAAATAAAATTGTACTCGTATTTTTTCTTAGCACAAAGGGAGGGGTAAGGTGAGTATATAAAATTATCATGAAGCAATACTGCCATCTAAAGGCTAAATAAAATCTCGTTCACATGAGCAAAAATTTGAGCTATGGTTTCTGTTGCAATCCATGATTATTAATAACCCATGAACGAAACTGAACTACTGAACAGACCAAATGATGGAACAAAACCCACTCAAATATAGTTCTTTTTATCATGCAGTCTATTAGCCCTTACTACTGAGTCCATTCTTTTTGTTGTTGTTGTTGCTGTTTTTTTTTTTTTCTTTTCTTGGTTGGTTGTGGGGCTTGAACTCTGGGCCTGGGTGCTGTCCCTGAGCTCTTCAGCTCAAGATGAGTACTCTACCACTTGACACACAGCTCCACTTACTGTATTCTGGTGGTTAATTGGAGATGTGTCTCAGGGACTTTCCTGCTGGGGGCTGGCTTTTGAATCCTCAGACCTTAACCTGAGTAGCTAAGATTACAGGCTTGACCTACCTGTGCCAGGCTTGAGTCCAGTCTTTGAAACCAGAGTCAAATGCCAAACTCCAGCAGGATCCCGTTTTGAATCCAGCCTAGCAGGAAAGTGTGTGAAACTTATCTCTACTAAACTAGCAAAAAAAAAAAAGAGGCGGAACTGAAGCTGTGGTTCAAGTGTACTAACAAAAAAGCTCAAGGACAGCATCCAGGTCCCAAGTTCAAGTTCCAGGACCAGCACACCCAAAATTAATTTTTTTTTTAAAGAAAGAAACAAGCATGTGGCTCATGCTTGTAACCCTAGCTACTCAGAAGGCTGAGATCTAAGGATCATGTTTAGAAGCCAGCCCGGGCTTATCTCCAATTAACTACTCAAAAACCAGATGTGGTGCCATGTGGCTCAAGTGGTAGAGCACTAGCCTTGAGTACAAAGAGGTTCAGGGACAGCGCCCCAGGCCCTGAGTTCAGGCCCCATAATGACTACGACCACCACCACCACCAGAGCAGCAGGAAGTCCCACTCACATCAGGAAAACTGGGGCATGACCTCAGATTGAAGGCTTATGACCTCAAAAGGGGAAACTTGGGGAGAATAGGACAACATTCTTGAAAGAAGTTACAATGGCAGCTGTAGGGTCAAGTGGTAGAGCACTAGGCCTTGGAGCAATAAAGCTCTGGATCAGTGCCCAGGCTCTGAGTTCAAGCTCAAGGACCTGCAAACAAACTAACCAACTAACAGAAAGAAAGAAAGAAAGAAAGAAAGAAAAAGAAAGCAAGCTAAGGGATAGCTCCCAGGCTGAGTTCAAGCCAAATCCTTGACAAGAAATGTGGACACTTTCACTGTGTTTTTTCATTTATTTAAGCAGATTTTAGATTCATCTGCAGACCTCACAAGAGGTCTGTGAGCTCTGCAGTTGTGATCACAGGCTAATGTCTTAGAGGAAGGCAGAGACACAGAGGAGAAACCAGTGGGCCATGAAGACTAGGAGGAGCATGCCCAGGGGGCTGGAGCCTGTTGCTGAGGTAGTTGGTGCTCATGAAGTAGTAAACAGTGCTTAAACATTTCCTGAAGCCTGATCCATTGGCAATAGCAGACTGAGAAGAAAGGTGCAGGAAGCATCCAGGAAGGACACTGGTAGAGATCTCAGGGCTCAGTTCCTCAGACCCTGAACCTACCATTCCTAGTTCAGAGCCAGGTTTAGAATTCTAGAGCAGCCAGAATATTTAGATGCTGTTGCTATGTTTCAAAGGGCGTCAATATGGAAAGCTTCATTCCTGGGGATGGATCTCTTGGTTCTTTTTGGAAGTATTGATGTTTTTGGTGGCTCTGTTTTTCACCTTGCATGGGTGCAGGATCCTTCATCATCTCCTAGCTGGAAGAAAAGTAAAATTTCTGTCAGGGACCCACTCTCACTTTCTATAGCCACTAGATGGCAGCATTGTACCATGAAAGACACTCCTCTAATGCTTCCCTGCCCTTCGTGTTTTAAAAAAACTGGAGCAACTGAAATTCTCTGCTTGGTGAGGGTTTCTAGCCAGTGTGAGAAAGCTAGCAATGCTGATACCAGCTTACATAAATGAAAACACAATAAAAGTGTCCACATTTCCTATCCAAAAAGCTGCCCAGAGACAGATTCAGTAAATGTATTGACAGAGATTGAGAAGCCTCTGATTTTTCCCAGTCTAATTACTTAAAAGAACCACACATGAATAAAATAGAGGAGCCAGTGTAATATTGTGTACTGCCTTACATTTTTGTTGTCACTTGCTGTTGTGCCTATACTGAGCCTTGAGCTCTCCCTCAGCTTTGTTGTTCATGGCTGGAACTCAGAGCCTGAAAACTATCCCTTAGCTTTAGTTATTTATTTTGCAGGTCCTTGGGCTTGAACTCAGGGCCTGGGCACTGACCCTGAGTTGTATTGCTCCAAGGCCTATTGCTCTACCACTTGACCCACAGCTTCGCTTTTGGTTTTTTTGTAAATTTTCTTGGAGATAAATGTCTCATGGACTTTTCTGCCAGGGCTAGTTTGGAACTGCAATCCTCAAATCTCAGCCTCCTCAGTTGCTAAGGTTACAGGCTTGAGCCACCATGGCAAGACAAGTACTCTACTATTTGAGCCACAGCTTCACTTGCCTTTCGGTGACTAATTGGTATAAGATTTTCA
Source organism: Dipodomys ordii (assembly GCF_000151885.1). Taxonomy (NCBI): domain Eukaryota; kingdom Metazoa; phylum Chordata; class Mammalia; order Rodentia; family Heteromyidae; genus Dipodomys; species Dipodomys ordii. The sequence goes on along the minus strand of NW_012267550.1, from coordinate 293,681 downwards.
CATACTTTCCTTCCTGGGCTGGCTGTAGACTTGGATCCTCAGATCTTATCCTCCTGAGGATCTAGGATTACAGGCCTGAGCCACTGGCTGAAAGCTGACATTTTTGCTTAATATTCCAAGGAAACACATCACCTTCACACAGATTGTAGGTACTGAGAAGTTGGAAGGTAGAAACCATAGCAAGTCTTTCAAGGTAGAAATAAGCTTTGGTTGTGATTGACAGGGAATCATATTGTTAGGTTTTTAAAAAAGAGGTAACAGAGTAAGAACCACACCATGCACGTGGTATTCAGGTAAGGGGTAGGTTTATTCAGTAGACCTGCTGAGACCAGGCCAGGTAGGCATTCCATGAGGCTGGCAAAGACCCGGGAAAGAGTTGGGAAAGAGAGAGAGCTGGGAAAGAAAGCTGGGAAAGAGAGAGCTGGGAGAGAGCTGGGAAAGAGAGCTGGGAAAGAAAACAAGCGTCTGGGTCTGGGCTAGGCCTTATCTAGGGTATGGGCGGAGAAAGGTGTGGCCACATCAAATTCAGATATAGCCTCAGTGGATGCAGATGTGATCTCTTCCAGGTGTCCCAGTTGCCTAGGTAACGCAGATACTGGATGGAGACTTTGCTGCGAGGAGGGTGCTGCTCGCCATCCAGGAGCGGACCTTACACATATCAATTAGCCACTAAAAGGCCACCAGCCCCCAGCTGAGAGGGAATCTTGACTTAATGTTTCAGCATTGGTGGATATAGTGAGGCAAAATTTGTTTTAAAAAAAATTAATTGAAGCTGGATGCCAGTGGCTCATACCTGTAATCCTAGCTACTCAGGAGGCTGAGAACTGAGGATCACGGTTCATAGCTAGCCTGGGCAGGAAAGTCCCTGAGCCACTTATCTCCAATTTACCACCAGAAAACTGGAATGGTGCTGTGGCCATGGATCTAATGGCCTACTGACCAGATGGCCCAATGACTGCAGCCATGGTCCACATGCCCCACACCCTTCCTGGCCCTGGATCCAAGGCTCAGGATTGACATGTGCATAGCTAATGAGCTAAGCCTAGGACATGCTAATGAACCAAGGAGAAGGTGGCTTTCCCATGGCCTGGACAGTCAGCTAGCTACCCCTAAAGTGTCTTGGATTAGACCCTTAAAAGGGGCCATAAAAGCTGAAACTGAAGATGTTCAATCAAATCTGCTCAGTTCCTCCTGGCCTCCAAGCTTTACATCCAGCCTCAAGGGAGTTTACCTGCTATCCCAAATCTACCTCTCTTTGTCAGCTCCCTCACCCTAGTCATGTTCCCCTTCGATGAGTAACAGTAAACATAATGGTTTTAGTCAGCTGGGTCTGTCATTGTTGTTATATATGCCCACTTGGTATGTGAGTGGTTACTACTTGTTGGAATGTTAATTTGAATTGTTATATAATTGAAAGGCATCTTGTGTTGGTTTTTTAATTGCATACCTTCACTACTTCCATCATCTCACTTCTCCAGAACCAGAGACATGTGGAAAATCCATTGTGGAGAGGAAAGCTAAAAACAAGCCTCAGATGAGTAGCTTTGAAAAAGTAAACTAGTAGTAATGGGGTGCCAGTGACTCAGGCCTGTAATACTGGCAACTCGGATGAGATCTGAGGATCATAGTTCAAAGCCAGACTAAATAGAATGTTCCTCTAGACTCCATCATCAATTAGCCAGGAAAAGGTAGGAATGGAAGTGTGGCACAAGTGGCAGAGTGCCAGCCATAAACAACATAGCTGAGGGAGAGCTCAAGGCTCAGTATAAGCACAACAGCAAGTGACAACAAAAATGTAAGGCAGTACACAATATTACACTGGCTCCTCTATTTTATTCATGTGTGGTTCTTTTAAGTAATTAGACTGGGAAAAATCAGAGGCTTCTCAATCTCTGTCAATACATTTACTGAATCTGTCTCTGGGCAGCTGCCCAGAGTTATGGATATCTAGCATGGATATTTGCTTTTGCATAGTTCTCCTTACATACTTCGAGGAGTTCAGTGCCATAACTACCAGGATTCAATAATTACTCTTACTAAGAAATAATCTGCTGAATTTTGAATCCCATCTATGGTTACATATGAGCTGTCATGTCCCCATAAACCTACATAAATGCACATCATGACCAAGATGCAGAATCAAAGTTTGGGAGATATTGGGATTTTTTTTAAACCAATTTCCTTAAGAACTATATACAACAACAACAAAAATTCAAATAAGCAATATCCCTTTTATTTGCACCTAGAATACCATAAAATATTTAGCAAGAACATAACAAAGTATACATAGATCCTGCAGGTAACTGGAGGGGCAGGCCACATTACAGGAATCCAAGACTCCACAGTGAGTATGTTGATTTCTTCCCAAAGGATCTATTGATTCAATGTATTCTAATCAAAATCCAACTAGTCTTGAAATGAAACTGCTTTGCATATGTATTTTAAAATAATTTAGGAAAATAAAATTCAAAAGTTTGTCTGGAAAAAAATTTCCTGGCAACCCTTTTTGGTAGAAGCTGATAAGCTTATTTGAAAACATACATGAAAAACAAAGGGAGTAGAATAGCCTGGCAATTTCATGAAAGGGAAAAAATGGCCATCAGGAGAGTGTTGATATGAGAAAGAAAAGGAATATTTAATGTGAAGTCCATATGTCTGAGTTTTCTACAGTGTTGCTAGGGTGATTCTGAGGGAAAAGATGGTGCTGGAACAATTGGCCATCAACATGCAAATGAATGGACTGTGACATTTGTCTCATTGCACACACTATTTTAGAAAGTAAATATAAGAGCTAAAGTTAGAAAACTAAAGGTTATACATCTTCCAGAAGGAAAATCAGGGACCCTGTCCAGGTAGTCCTCACCTGCATTAGCATGGGAACTCTGAATCCACTAAGAGCCTTCCTCAGCCCTGTGCCATTCTCTCGTGTTCGGAGGCCTAGTCAATTCTTTTCTTCCTCTTTGGTGAAGAAGCTGATACTTAAGTGGAAGGAGGATGTTATAACATGGAGGATGTTATAAAAGGTCCCACAGTGGATTGCCCTATAGGGCTGTGACAACTCAGCCCCCATGCAGAGTCCAATGCACTGCTGCTTAGGTAGTTGATGAGGCCATATCAGTCCAGGGTTTCTTGTTGCTCTCCTGCATGTTCACATTCTCTCTTTTTCTCTTTAAACATTGCTCTGACATTGCCTGTCTTCTCTCTGGAGGACTGCTCTGTGGACTGAGAAAAATCCAAAACAATATGGACCAAATACACCTCTAGTCATGGTGACACATGTATTTGTAATTCCAGCTGCTTGGGAGGTGAGAGTAGAGGAATGACCAGTTTGAGGCCAACATGGGCAAACACAGTAAGTCCACAACAACAGCAAATACAAAATAAAAACAGAAAGTCTATGGGAATTTGTTGAAGTAGTTGAGTGCTTGATTGGCACATATCTGTCTTCAGCACCACAAATGTAAATGACCCAAAGTGACCTGAGTGTGGTGCCATGTTCATTCAACTGGTGGAGGATGATTTGCCAGGGCACACTATTTGAGAGGGCAGAGCTTAAGGAGGCGGGGCCTTGACAGGTACTTGATCATTGGAGGCATGATCCTGAAGGAGAACAAGCCCTGGTTGCTGGCTTTTCCTCTATCACTGATGTGAACAGTTTATTTTGCCACTCCTACCATGCTATGTTACCCTCACCAGATGCCTAACTATGTGATTTGAGCATGCAGTCTCCAAGCTGATGGTGGGCTAGAAACCATTTCTCATTCATTTCCTCAGATGTTTTATTATGTTACCATTTAAGATGAGTAATAGAGAATATTGGTTCAAGGAGTGGGGCCAACACTGATGTCATTATATATGTGGAAGTACATAGGCGCCTTTGCCGTTGATCAGTGGGAAGAAGTTGGAGGATTTTGGAGAGGCAGGCTAGAGAAAGCCTAAAGGGTTTATTTGGAACTTGGTGGGGCCCAGAAGATACTAATGTTGATAAAGTGTGGGTACGAAAGGGCCTGCTAAGGAGGTTGCAAGTTCCAATGAAGTTTTCATTTGAGAAACAGACCAGAGATAACCATTTTTACATGGTGTCAAAGCATTTAGCTTTGATTCAAGGCTGTGCCTTGAGTCGTTCTGGGAATCTGATTTTAAAAGTAATGGAGTAGAGGGCTGGGAAAGTGGCTCAGTGGTAGAGTGCTTGCCTTGCATGCATGAGGCCCTGGGTTCGATTCCTCAGCACCACATAAGCAGAAAAAGCCAGAAGTGGCGCTGTGGCT
>NW_012267550.1:267730-289363 GCF_000151885.1 Dipodomys ordii | reverse complement strand
GAAGTGGCGCTGTGGCTCAAGTGGTAGAGTGCTAGCCTTGAGCTGAAGAGCTGAGGGACAAGGCCGAGGCCCAGAGTTCAGGCCCCACGACCGGCAAAAAAAAAAAAAAAAAAAAAAAATTAAAAGTAATGGACTAGATTACTTGGTGAAGCAGATTCTAAAGAAGAAGAACATTTGGGATGCAGAATGTACATCACTGGCAGCTTTTCACCAAGTTTACAGTGAGAATCAGGAGGAAAAAGGAGGAGAAGGACTCACATCTGTAATCCTAGCTACTCAAGAGGCTCTGTTCTGAGGATCAAGGATCAAAGCCAGCCCAGGAAGGAAAGTCTGAGAGACCCTTACTTCCAATAAACTACTCAGAAAAAGCCAGAAGTGGTGCTGTGGCCCAAGTGGTAGAGTTCTAGCCTTGAGCACAGAGAGGCTCAGAGACAGAGCCCAAACTCTGAGTTCAAGTCCCAGGACTGGCAAAAAAGGAGTGGGGGAGTGGGGCTGGGAAGGTGGCTCAATGGTATACTGCTTGCCTTCCATGTATGAGGCCCTGGGTTCGATTTCTCAGCACCACATAAGCAGAAACGGGCAGAAGTGATGTTGTGGCTCAAGTGGTAGAGTGTTAGCCTTGAGCTGAAGAGCTGAGGGACAGGGCCCAGGCCCAGAGTTCAGGCTCCACTACTGACAAAAATAAAAGGGAGTGGGGGAGTGAAAAGATTTTGGAAAATTGCAACTGGGCCAGGAAGAGTGACTAAAGCTTGGCCAAAGAAAAAGACAGTGGGGTAGGGAGAAGAGGAGGAGGAACCAGAGCAGCAGTAGGAAGACAAAGAGATATTTTCTTCTTACCACGGATAGTGCACCTGGTCACCAAGGTCACTGTGCTCTGGGTTCACATTGCAGTCCTGTAATGTGAGGGTGGTCTTAGTGACATGTGTGACTTTCAACTAGAAACTAAAGAACTACAAAACGGCTGGATGCCAGTGGCTCACACCTGTAATCTTAGCTACTTAGGAGGCTGAGACCTGAGGATCACCATTACCTGAGCAGTAAAGTCTCTGTCAGACTCTTAGCTCCAGTTAACTATTTAAAAGCCAGAAGTAGAGCTATGGCTCCAAGTGGTAGAGCACTAACTTTGAGCAAAACAGCTCAGGGAAACACCTGTAGAAAACTGAAGCTACATCCTTATATATCACTCTGCACCAGAATCAACTCCAAATGGATCAAAGACCTTGAAATCAAAGTAAATACCCTGAAAACATTATAGGAAGGAATAGGAGAAACTCTAGAGCTCCTTGGCACAGGGTGAAATTTTCTTAATAACGACCCAGAAACACAACAAATCAAAGGTAGGACAAATGGAATTGCATCAAACTGCAGAGCTTCTGCATGGCAAAGGACATAGCTAGCAAGATCAATAGAAAGCCCACGGATTCGGAGAAGATCTTCACTAGCCATACAACGGACAAGGGTTTCATATCTAAAATATACTTATAACTCAAAAAATTAAATCCCCCAACAACAAATCCTCAAAGAAACAACTGCCCAATAAATAAGTGGGCTCAAGACTTAAAGAGAAACTTCTCTGAAGAGGACATAAGAATGGCCAATACACACATGAAGAAATGTTCAACCTCTCTATCTGTAAAAGAAATGCAAATCAAAACAACATTGAGATTCCACCTCACAAGAACTCTAATAACAACAGATGCTGGAGGGGATGTGGGCAGAAGGGAAGCCTACTGCATTATTGGTGTGAGTGTAAACTTGTTCAACCACTTTGTAGTATGGAGGTTCCTCAAAAGATTCCACATAGAGCTCCCCTATAACCCAGCAATCCCACTTTTGGGCATTTACCTGAATGATCACAAACAAGGCCATACTAAGGCTACTAACACAACTATGTTTATTGCAGTCTTATTTACCATAGCTAAGATATGGAACCAACCCAGATGCCCCTCAGTAGATGAATAGATCAAGAAAATGTGGAATTCTATGCCTCTGTCAGAAAGAATGACATTGTCCCATTTGTTAGGAAATGGAAAGACTTGGAAAAAATTATATTAAGTGAAGTAAGCCAGGCCCAAAGAAACATAGGTCCCATGGTTTCTCTTATTTGCAATAACTAGTATATGTCTGGGACAAGCAGAAAAGGTCAGATAAGATAACGTTAAGTGAGATGAACCCCAAGATAGGGACACAAGTGGTTTTTTCTTCCTTGTTATTGTTTCTAACCTATATATAAGGTACCATGTATTATTTTTTGTTGCTTTGTATGTCCCTTCCCCACAGTATAACCCCTGTTTTCACTGTATTTGATATTGGTATAATTTGGGGAGGGGAAAAAACAAACTGTTTAAATAGGGATACAGGTTGACCCATTACAATAATGAGATGTACAAGACATTATGTTGAAAAACGAACTTTACAATTTAGGCGGGGTGGGGGGTGGAGGGAGGGGAGTGTAGTTGTGGAGGTGGGAGGGAAGGGATGGTAAGGGAAAAACAAAGGAGGAGGCAACAATACTTGATAAGAAATGTACTCATTCCTTGCTCATGTAACTGTAACCCTTCTGTACAGTATTTTCACAATAAAAACTTATTAAGAAATGACAACATGATGTAATGATGGCAAAAGACAGGGGAGGACTGGACTCGGGGCCTGCAGACCACATAGACAGGGAAAGGTTCTCTGTGGTAATGGTAGGACATATCTTGGGAATAGGACCAAAATATAAACACCAAATTCATTTGTTTTAAATATATACTTTCCCTCCCTTCCTTCCTTCCATCCTTCCTTCCTTCCTTCCCTCCTTCCTTCCTTCCCTCCCTCCCTCCCTCCCTCCCTCCCTCCCTCCCTCTCTCTCTCTTTTCCTTCATCATGCCAATCCTAGGACTTAAACTCAGGGCCTGGGGGCTAGCTCTAGCTCTGAGCATTTTGCTCAAGGCTAGCCCCCTACCACTTGAGCCACACCCCTACTTCCCACTCTTTTTATAGCTAATTGGAGACTAAGGTCTCTTGGATTTTCCTACCCAGGCTTGTCTTTGAACTGTGATACACAGATCTCAGGCTTCTGAGTAGCTAGGATTATAGGCGTGTGCCCCAGGAACCTGGCTGATTTTATACTCTTTTAATATACCTCAATGTGTTTGTGTGGATATGTTACATCACCATACATCATTGTCCCCAATTCCACCTGAGTTCAAACAACAAGCTGTATAAGATTAGCTTTGGACTTTTTTTAAACCAGTGGTGTTATAATGATGCTAACAAATTTTGGGGATTTGGAGCCGGTGTGTGTGTGTGTGTGTGTGTGTGTGTGTGTGTGTGTGTGTGTGTGTGTGTGTATCTTTGGGCTGAAACTCAAAGCTTGAGTGCTGTCTCTGAGGGTTGTTTTCTTTTCGGGGGCTCAAAGCTAGAAGTTTGCCACTCTTAGCTTTTGGTTATTAATTAGAGATAAGATTTTCACAGACTTTGCTGCCCAGGCTGGCTTTGCACCTGTATCCTCATATCTCAGCCTCCTGGATAGTTAGGGTTATGGTATCAGCCACTTGTGTCCAGCTTAATTTGAAGCATTTTTTGATCTTAATGTTGCAAATTAGAGATACACTTCTATTATGTGCACTTGAGGAAACAGGATCAGATAGTTTGGGTCACTCACTGAAGATCACCAAGCTAATTCTTGACAGGTACAACTTCTCACCTAGGTCTCTTAAAAGACAAAGGTCTCCATACTATTCAGTACATAAGTCTCTTCCCTCCTGTTTAAATTGGCATTCACCATGTTTTACTTACTTGAGGCTCTCCTTACCTTTCAGTTCTCTGCATAAGCTAAATATCCTCCATAGTTTCTGTGTGAACACAGCAATATTTCTTGGAAAATGTAAACATTTTTTTCAACACACAAATGGTTTCCCAACTCTGACTTAAAGCCCTTATGTTTGAATTTATTTCCTACCCATATTCTGTGTAAAAAAAAAATGGAGCACTGAGATTTTGTTTTCACCCAGCTATTTCACACAGCCGCAATTATAATTTTCAAATTAACCACTGGACAGCTAAAAAGAGTAAAAGCAATACTTGCCTACAAAAATTGTTCACAAACCTTTTTCTTAAATGCCTAATGGTCCAGGGAAAGAGATCTTGCCCTTCTTGAGAGGTAGCTGTTCAAATACTGCTCCTTAATCTATGGAAATCTCCTTTTCTGACTTTCTCTCTGTTGCTGGTATGGAAAGGGTCAGATAAGCAAAGCTATTCACTTGGCTTTTGAGAACAAAACTACCAAACAACGGTGACACATGCAGGTCAACACATCAATCAGTATGCCCAATGGGCATGTGTCAATATAGAGAGACTGTACAGTGAATTGAGTGGAAATCTGTGAATAATTCTAATATAAGGTTCCTGATCCTGCAAAGGTCTGGTGCCAGGATGGGCTGGACTTCCGCAAACAGGACAACCACCCATGCCTCCTCCTCTGAGTATCAGACACTGCAGCTTGCACCTTGTAGCCTGCATAGTTATTTGATTAAAAATGTTCTAAATATTTGCAGAACCTACTAAAAGCATGCCTATTCCTAAATCACACCTTGACCTCTCTGCCTCTCACGGGTCCCAAAAGGAATTTCTCTGGTGTTTCCATTTGGGAAATAGCACCTTCCTTGAAAATACTTCAGTGATGTTTGTGTCCTGTTGTATGGTGGGAGATGAGGGTGGGGAGCAAGGAGACACCAAGCATAGGTGTTATCTATGAAGCTGCTGAACCCTGAATTGAGTTCAGTGATAGCCAAGGTATTTTATTATGTCAGTTGGAAGTTTCAATTATGTTTCTCCTCTTAACAACGGCAATTTCCAGCTAGAGAAAGAGAAATATGCCACATAGAGGCTGTTTATCTGCCATTCTGATTCCAGGTAGATGGAGCATCTGAGGAAAATGCAGGTCTTCTCACAAAGCACCCACAGGTGACCAAGACAGAATCTGGTCCTAGGACCCAAATGCTGCACATTTTGTTCTGAGAGTTCTCCCCGAGTCTCTCACCTCTTTTCTCATCTGCCATATGCTAGGGACATTTTTTTTTTGGGTCGGGGCATGAACTCAGGGCCTGGGTGCTGTCCCTAAGCTTTTTCTGCTCAAGGTGAGCACTCTATCACTTGGAGCCACAGCTTCCACTTTTGGTTTTCTGTTGGTTAATTGGGGATAAGAGTGTCACAGACTTTCCAGTCCAGGTTGGCGTTGAACCACGATCCTCAGATCTCAGCCTCAGGAGTAGCTAGGATTACAGCCACCAGAGCCCAGCTCTAGAGACTTTAACACTCACAGCAGGATGCCTCCGCTGGGGAGGGCGGGGTCTGCGAGCCTAGCCTGTGTCGCTGGGAGGGGCCTTTTCACGGATCTGGCTTTTGAATTGCTGCTGTTCCCAGTGAGAGTCAGAATAAAGGCGCCAGATTGTGCCTGGATGGCTGAGCAAGGCTCTGCTCCCAGGAGAGCTGGAGTCAAGGCCACCGTTCCAGCATCGCAAAGTGTCAGCCGACTCGACCTCTCCCGCGTGGGTGGAGAGGTGGCCTTGGGAAAGCGATTCCTGACTCCAGGATGATGAGGTGATGTCACTGTAGGCCACCTGCTCTGGGACAAGCTGGTTAGTTGGGATTTACAGTGTGCAGGTGAGGGCTTGGACTTTATTGACTTACCCATCGTGGGGTGGGGGTGGGGGTGGGGACTGACCTGAAGAAGCCGGCCCCAAAAGCAAAATCAAGGAGTTATATTGCATGCATTCTGGCTGCAGTCAAGAGTGAGCACCCCAGTAGTGAAGACCAGTATCTCTGCAAAGCTGCTTTAGCCTTTGTTTCATATGGAGGAAACATGCCACAAGCTGACAGGTTAATACAGGAGCTTGTTTTTGTCATCAGAGGAACTCTCAGATTGTTTTCCTAGCTCAGGAAGCACAAAGATTTGGGCATATGGGAGTTCCCTGAGACCACAGAGAAATAGAGGTTTGAAGCTGGCATGGGAGAACAGAGCATTTTCCTCCCAATACAGTAATCAGGCAGAAAAACACAGACCCCCTGTTTCTCCACGAAAGAGATATTTTGAAACATTTCTTTAGCTACTACTTGAAGATAGGGCCAGGAAATAGCACGCATGTAGGGTTTGTGGGCAGAGGTAATCATTACACATCCTGGAGTGTGAGTAAGCATGTGGTCTTTCCTTCACAGTCCCACCAACTCCAGTTGCACTAGTTAAACAGGGACTCCAAAAAGGGCACATGACTTCTGTCCCATGTAGAGGTTATATCTAAATGATAAATATGTACAAAAACATACACTGAGCCATAAGCATACATACCCAAACTGAAGTCTGGTATGAGCATTCCAACCGTATAACTCCTTTGAAGAAGTCATGGCCTGATTAACAAAATAAATACCAGGAAGCGGAGACATGTTTTGTCTAGGGGGTGGTGCTTAAGATGAAGGGGGCAGATCAATGCATGGTCCTCACCTTAAGTGATTGATACAGAAGTTTCTTGGTTGGCTTCTGACTATTGTCACTGTTGTGTAATATCTGCAAAGATATCTGGAATGTGTATTAGGTACAGATTTGTTAGGAAATGAATTGACTTTGATAAGACCCATATGCTTAGTTGTTAAGGCTTTTTCAGTTTTCACCTCTGTCTTTTGGCAACAAAAGAACCTAGCAGTTCAGAAATCTGTGAAAGAAAAGCACAGTAATAGATTCTAGAAATGCTAGCCCTCTGTTACATTTCAATTAGGTTTAGGAAACTACCATGTGGTCTTCATGCAGAAAAAGAAAGTTTATTCCCATCATGTGGTTGGGGTGGGTGCAGAAGAGGAGGGCAACTGGCAGGATTGGGGTTAATGTAGGGAGGAGGAGGGAGCAGGTGTGACTACAGCAGATGTGGATGTGACCTCAGGGTCTGGAAACCTTCCATGGTCCAAAGGAGGTGTGACCAGGGTGGTCTAGGATGTGACCTCAGAGAAGGGGGAGGTAACTGCCCTCCAGGTGTGCCAGTCACCTAGGTAACATAGGAGCTGGGTAGAGACTTCTTGCATGGAAAACAAAGGCAGAGGGAAGCCTACGGTGCAGACTTGCATAGAGGGAAGAGGCCCTGTTCTGAGCAAGTCTAACACTCTTCTTTGAGTAAAGAATATTTTTGGATTACAGCACTGGTGGCTCATGCCCATAATCCTAGCTACTCAAGAGGCTGAGATCTGAAGATTTGGGTTCAAAGGCAACCCAGGCTGGAAAGTTCATGAGACTTTTGTTTCCAATTAACCACCAAAAAAAAAGCCAGTAGTGTAGCTGTTATTCAAGTGGTAGAGTCCCAGCCTTGAGCAAATAAGCTCAGTGACATTGTCTAGACCCTGAGTTCAAGGACTAACACACAGACACACAGATACCCCCCCACACACACTTGCTTACACAAGAATATTTTGGACAAATACATTGGCAACTCAGATTATTATTATTGGCAAATACTGTGGTTTGAACTGATCACTTTCTGCTTGTGACATATGTATGTGCTTGACTATTGAGACAGTCCTACAGTCCTTCTTTACTCTGTTTATGTTAATACAGGATCTCATGTATTGCCAGGATTAGGCCTGGATATTGATCCTCCAATGCTAGGCTTCTCTTTCAGCTCGGATAACTCACATGCCATCACCATGATGTGCAAAACTGGTTGGTGTCCAACCTTGATCTTCCTAATACAAGAAATGTAAAACCGGGTGCTGGTGGCTCATGCTGGTAATCCTAGCTACTCAGGAGGCTGAGGATTGCAGGTCAAAGCCAACCTGGTCAGGAAAGCCGGTGAGACTTATCTCCGATAAACCACCAGAAAACCAGAAGTGGTACTATAGCTTAAGTGTTAGAGTGATAGCCTTGAGCTGAGGAGCTGAGGGACAGTGCCCAGGACCAGAGTTCAAGCCCCATGACCGACCCCCCCCCCAAAAAAAGAAAGAAATGTCAATGTGCTGGGTGCTGGTGTTTCATTCCTGTAATCCTAGCTGCTCAAGAGGCTGAGATCCAAGGATCTAGGTTCCATGTTACCCCTGACAAGAAAGCCCTTGAGCCTCTCTCTTCAACTAACCATGAAAAAAGGCAGAAATGGAGCTTTGTCTTAAGTGCAGAATGCTAGACTTGAGCTAAAAAGCTCCAGGAACAGCACACAGGCCCTGAGTTCAAGCCCCAAGACATGTGTGCACACACACAAATAATAAAAATGTAAATGAATGAGCATGGCCTTCACAAACCAAAGCTATCAATGAGTCCAAAGGAAGATTTTATGTACCCAACATCTCAAGTTTGCAGATCTTATGTATTTGGCAAAGAGTATGGGGGGAGAGGGGGGAAGATCCCAAACTTACTAGTATCCCAGCTGGACACAGAGAGGAGCAGGCCCTTTCTAAGATATAAATGAAGTAGATGACATGAAGGGCCTTCTAGTGATTTCTAATCTCCTCACCCTCCTCTCCTTCAAAACACTTTAATCAAACTCTGCCTTCTCTGTGTAGTGCACTGGTGGCTTTTGCAGATACTTTTCTTCTGCCTTCTGGTAACTGAGCTCATGCCCTATGGCAACTCAATAAATCATTGCTAGCAGAACACTTCCATAATGAAACTTTGTCACTTCTTATGAGATGGAATATGGTCTTGCCTGTTTGCTCATAAACTTATAAGTGTTTGGCCACTTTGAACAACTGGATCATTGTCCTCCGGGTATGTTTCAATGCAGAGTAAGGACTCGTGTAATTTCAGAAACTATGTCATCCATGTGCACTTTTTTGTTTTGTTTTTAGCATTTATGATATCTTGGAGGTGTTGGTCAGCCTCCTTTTTCCTCACAATGAAGTCCAGCAACTTCCGGTTGTCTCTGTTCTGAACAGCTTTCATGTGGTCAGGGAGAAGTTTTTTCAGGGCCTCTTCCAGGCTGGGGCAGCCTCCTCATCAGAAGCTTCCAGGTCTATTGAATTCACCTTTGGGAAGTCATTGTACAGGTCAGTTTCTTCTAGGGCCTTTTAAACTGGGTAGATGACATAGATTGCAAGTAGTCTAAAAAGGAGCCCTTGAAAGATTCCCAAGTGGCCTTTTCTCGGTAGTGTTTAATCAGGGAAAAGCACCAGGTCACACCAAGGCTGTGGGCTTTGCTGGCTCTGTTCACAAGTGCACCTTTCTCTTCACGGTCCAGGTGCTTCAATCTGCAAAGATGGACTGGAATGCCACTTTGTTCAGGGCATATGTTGGCCTCAATCAAGAGCACCCTGGCTATGTCTGTGGTTTGGCTGACACAGATGGCCAAAATGGATGGCCTTGGGGTTTAAACCAGACCAATGTTCCTCTTTCAGTGGGACCAGGCTTCCTGTCAGGAACCACACTTTTGACTTTTCCTTCTCGTCTTCACCAGACCACTTCCTGGTAGCCATGGCTTTAGTCTCAATTGAGTGCTCAGGAGATTCAAGTTTCTTTCCTGGTCTCTTCCAAGATGGTTCTTGGCGCTTCTTTTGGGGTTTGCAGTAGGGAGAGAATCAGCTAGCCTGGAGTTAGAGAATTCAAGCCTGCATTCAAGGCACCCTCTCCAGGTTCCTCCATGCTCTCTGGGAAGGCACTGATCATGAGAGGTTTAGAAGCTGCGATCTCTTGGCGACTGTTTTTTGTCTTCTGGCTCAGAGCTTTGAGCCTGGTGAGGATGACAACTGGTTGAATAAATAGAGCTGTAAATTCAGCTTTAGCATGTGGACATTCCCAGGACAGAGTGACAAGATGACTTAGGTGTTGAGGCTCCTGACTTTTCTTTGTCCTCATTTTGACTAACAGCTCTCACCGGTATTGGTAGTCTGGGGCCCACACTTGAGCTTTCTGATACTTTTGCTGGCATTTAGTCTAGAGAAGCAGTAATGGCAGTGTGTACCTTGGATTCCGTATGCAGGGCATGCTCACTGCCTGAATGCCACCCCTGCCAAGATTGTTAAATATCTTTGTTTCTTAATTCTACACATGTGGTACAATTGGTGTTTCTGATGCTTCTTGTGAGGGTAAGGGCCAGAGCCATCACCATAGCCAATGTGTTCTACTTTTGGAGGATGTACAGTGGTCTCTTGCTTAATTTCTTTCTTTCTTTCTTTTTTATTGTTATCTTTATGTAGTTTTACAAAGAAGCTCCCATTCTACAAAACAGTATATGAGTGCAAAGTGTCTGTCAACATTGTCATGCATCTCTCCTAACCCATCCCTTGCTTAGTTATTTTTATGCAATACAGAATAGCAGAGTGAGTTGAAGTGCTTTTCTATACATTCTTTTTTTTTCAAATTCTTTATTGTGATTAAGTGATTACATAATTTCCCAAATTTCACAGTATTGTGGGATAGTGATGCTTAGTTAAAGTCACAAACACATTCTTTCATGGGGCAAATTGTCAATTGTGGTCTATAACATTTATGAGTTCTATGAGCTTTGCAATACAGTTATTTCTTCCACATCGAGTGATATGTACATTTCTTTTGTTTTGCATAGCGTCAGCTGTTCCCTCTTTCCCACTCATTCCCTCCCTCCCATTGCTGCCATTGAGTTGTTTAGTTCATTTTGGTCAATGTCCAGTGCAGCTGATGGGTCCCAATGTTGTATGTTTTTCCCTGATTCCCCCTAGTTCTGTGTTGTCCTCCTGGTTTCCCTCCAGTGTGCACATATATACCATATATGTGATCAGCAGCATGGGGTTATTTAGTAGTGATTCGACCAGATGAGTGGAAGTCCTTTGTTTCTTAAGTCTTGTTAATTTTGTCGTATCACCTTACATTTTGGATTTAACATCCACTTATCAGGGAGACCATGTGCTGTTTGTCTCTTTGCTCTTGGCTTACTTTGCTCAACATGATTTCTTCTAGCTCCATCCATTTCCCTGCAAATGCCATTATTTTGTCCTTTCTAATGGCTTCAGAATATTCCATTATGTATAGATACCACAATTTTTGGATCTGTTCATCTGTGGTGGGGCATCCAGGTTGTTTCCATATCTTAGCTATTGTGAACAGTGCTGCAATAAACATGGAAGTGCATGTGTCCTTGTATACTGGTTCCTGTTGTTCAGGATAGATGCCTAGGAGTGATATGGCTGGGTCATAGGGGAGGTCAATAGTTAGCTTTCTGAGGACCCTCCAGACTGCTTTCCAAAGTGGTTGTACATTCCCACCAGCAGTGTAATAAGGTTCCTCTTTCTCTGCATCCCCTCCAGCATTTGTTGTTGGCTGACTTTAGGACATGACCCATTCTGACTGGGGTAAGGTGGTATTTCAGGGTTGTCTTTATTTGCATTTCCTTCACAACCAGGATGGTGAACATTTCCTCATGTGTTTTTTGTCATTTTTATCTCTTCTTCTGAAAAGTCTTTCTTTAGTTCCCTTGCCCATTTAGTAACTGTTTTTTTGGGTTTGAGAGGGATTTAGTTTCTTGAGTTCCCTGTATATATTGGATATTAACCCCTTGTCTGATATATTGCTGGTAAATATATTTTCCCAGTTAGTTGGTTGTCTTTCTAGCTTGGTTGCTATGTCTTTAGCTGTGCAGAAACTTTTTTATTTTAAGGTAGTTCCATTGGTTGAGTCTCCATTTTTTTGTGACCCTGGGACTTTGTTCAGGAAATTCCTGCCTGTGCCCATAAGTTCAAGTGTCTCTCCTACTCTGTCCTGTAGTAGTTTCAGAGATTCAGGTTTGATGTTAAGATCTTTAATCCATTTTGAGTTGATGTTGGTGCATGGTGATAGGTTGGGGTCCACTTTTAGTTTTCTGCATGTGGCCTCCCAGTTTTCCCAGCATCAGTAGTTGAAGAGGCTGTGTTTCTTTCACTGTATGTCTTTGGCTCCTTTGTCAAATACCAGCTGACTGTAGGCATGTGGTTTTATTTCTCGATCTTCTATTCTATTCCATTGGTCTTTGGGTCTGTTTTTGTGCCAGTACCAGACTGTCTTTGTTATTATGGCTCTATATTAGAGTTTGAAGTCTGGCGTTGAGATCCCTCCCATGTTGTCTTTTTTGCCTAGAATTGTTTTGTCTATTCTAGGTCTTTTGTTGTTCCATATGAATTTTTGGACTGTTTTCTGTATTTCAGTGATGTACGTCATTGGGATTTTAATAGGAATTGCATTGAATTTGTATATTAATTTTGGCAGTATTGCCATTTTCACTATATTAAGTCTGCCTATCCAAGAGCATGGAAGGTCTTTCTATTTCCTGGTGTCTTCTGTAATTTCTTTAAGTTTTTATAGTTTTTGTTAAATAGTTCTTTTACCTCTTTGGTTAGGTTAATTCCTAAATATTTTATTTGGGGGGGGGTATTGTGAATGGGGTTGCTTCCTTTATTTCCATCTCTGCTTGTACATTGTCAGTGTACCAGAAGGCAACTGATTTTTGTGGGTTGATTTTGTATCCTGCTACTACTTTGCCAAAGTGATTTATAATTTCTAAGAATTTGGGGATGGAGTTTTTGGGATCATGAAGGTATAGTATCATGTCATCTGCAAAAAGAGATAGTTTAACATTTTCTTTCCCTATGCGGATCCCTTTAATGTCTTTTTCTTGCCTTATTGCCCTGGCTAAGGGTTTCAGGACTATATTGAAGAGGAGTGGAGACAGTGGGCATCCTTGCCTTGTTCCTTATTTTAGGAGACTTGGTTGTAATTTTTCCCCATTAAGTATAATATTGGCTATTGGTCTGTCGTATATGGCTTTTATTGTTTTAAGGAATGTTCCTTCTATTCCTATTTTCTCCAGAGCTTTTAACATGAATGAATGTTGTATCTTATCAAAAGCCTTTTCTGCATCCGTGGAGATAATCATGTGATTCTTGACCTTGGCTTTGTTGATGTGTTGGATTACATTTATTGACTTCGGTATGTTAAACCATCCCTACATCTCTGGGTTGAAACCTACCTGGTCGTAGTGTATGATTTTTTTCATGTGTTTGTGGATTCTGTTAGCTAGAATTTTGTTAAGGATCTTTGCATCTGTGTTCATCAAGGAGATTGGTCTGTAGTTCTCTTTTTTTTGTTGACTCTTTGCCTGGTTTGGAGATGAGTGTGATATTGGCATCATAGAATGAGTTTGGGATAGCTCCCTCCTTCTCTACTTCTCTGAAGAGCTTGAGGAATATGGGTATTAGTTCTTCTTTAAAGGTCTTATAGAATTCTGTTGTGAATCCATCTGGTTCTATACATTCTTAACTGGTCTGGTGGGGCTGTGGTCTTCCACTAAGCATCTCCTGGTGGGTCAGTGGTCTGCAAGTGCACCCCTGCTGAGAAGGCAATGGTTTCAATCCCAATAAAATGTAATGAAATACCAAAAGATCAAAACATCAAAAGATTTCACATGAATCTAAAAGCCTAACTCAAGCTTTTAGAGAAAGAATTGCACAGACCCAACCCAATGCAGAGCCTTAGATGGAAAGTGATAATAAAGACCAGGGCAGAAATAGATGAAATAGAAGCTAAAGAAATGATAGAAAAATATCAAGAAAGAGTTGGTTCTTTCAAGAGATAAATAACATTGACAGATACTTAGACTAATTACAGAAAGAAAGAGAAGGCAGAAGCAAATTTATGCACTTAAAGATGTTTGTTCTTTTATGAAGCATTCCATACTGACTTCTCTTCTTTGTAATTCCCCAACATACATGTCTTGTGCATTCCTATAGGAGCAGAATTATCTTCCCACACACCCAGCCCACTCCATCCCTGTAGTTTGAGCCTTTGAAATCTCCTCATCTTATAGTAGGCTAGGGATTGCCCTACCCTATTACAGATAAAATGTCTTACTGTTAAGGCTAGTATTCTCTCTGTGTCAGGGTTGGGCAGGTAGCTCAGTAGTAGAGAGTTTGCTTCACATTCATAAGGCCCTGGGTTCCATTCCTCAGCACCCCATAAATAGAAGAAGCCGAAGTAGCGCTGTGGCTCAAGTGGTAGAACACTAGCCTTGAGCTGAAGAGTTGAGGGACAGTGCTCAGGCCCAGAGTTCAAGCCCTACAACCAACAAAAAAAATCTGTGTTTGAACAGCATCCCCAGGCTCGGTCCTATTTGCCATTCTTATTTCCCTGGAAGTGATGCCTTAAAAAGTCTGTCGCTGGGCTGGGAAGTTGGCTCAGTGGTAGAGTGCTTGCCTTGCATGCATGAGGCCCTGGGTTCAATTCCTTAATACCACATAAACAGAAAAAGTCAGAAGTGACACTGTGGCTCAAGTGGCAGAGAGCTAGCCTTAAGCTGAAGAGCTGAGGGACAGCACCCAGGCCAAGAGTTCAAGCCCCACAACTCGACAGGAAGTAGCCAGATGACTATCGACACCCTATCACCAAAGATCCCAGAATCACAGGCTGCTGGAGGGCAGAGGCAGCCGAGAAAAGCCACTTACTTACATACTACCTGTCCCAATACCATCTGTCTCAATCATCCTGTCCTTCAGGGCATTAGCCAGAAACAGTTCAAACTCGCAAAACAAGTTACATGCTAAAAGTTCCTGCTGACCCCAGCCATATAACCCCTGCTACAACCAGACTCTGTGCAACCTCTGTGATCCTGACCAGGTAGTTATCCCTGGAGCATACCCCAATAAACTTTTCTTTCTTCACCTTTACCTCCTCCTGCATGTTCTTTTCTTGCCTAAAACCTTACACTTTGAAAAGAATTGGAAGTGAAAGAAAGGTTTACATGGACATGCAGATTTAACAATCCAGAATTAGATCTCTTTCTTTAACATTTTTTTGTTCAAGTACTGTTGGGACTGCCTGGACTTTTTGTTTGCACCTGTTTGGGTGTTTGTGGCTCCAGTCAATGTCCCTTTTTTCAGGTAGGGACACTGTGGATAATCTCATGCTGCACATAATCTCAAGCTCCTTGGTGACCTTCAACCTTCAATGGCTACCATCAATGGTCATTGCCTGGGCATTCCCCTCCTGATGTTTGTTTGTTTGTTTTTTACTGTCCCTGAGGCTTGATCTCTAAACCTGGGCATGGTCCCTGAGCTTTTTTGTTCAAGGCTAGCTCTCTACAACTTGAACCACAGCTTCACTTCTGGCCTGTTGGAAATTAGTTTCCCACTGCCTTTTCTGCCCAGGCTGGCTTCTAACCACGACCTTTAGAAGTCATTCTTCTGAGTGCATAATTGGGCTTTTTCTTGAGACACTTTATTACCACCACCCCCCCCAGCCAAGAAATTGAGAGGAGACTCAGTAGCCCACATCCTTCATGGGAGGGCAGAGGCCAGATCATCTACATATTGTAATAAAGCTGTCTAAGGATAGGTATACTCAGCTAGATCCTGTGCCAAAGCCAATCTAAATTGATGAGGCCTATCCCAGATCCCTAGGGAAGGACTGTCCAGGTAACAGTTCCAGCTTTTCAAGTGGGATCTTCAAAGGCATATAAAAGATTGGTGATCCAGGTGCAACGGAATAGAGAAAAAGGTATTTTTGAGGTCCCAGCTAGAATAGGGAGTGGTATTTGTGCCAGGAGACTATACAGATTGGAGACCATGGGATAGAAGAGGGTGGGCCCCTTATTTATTAATTGAAGGTCTTAGATCAACTTCTACCTATGGAGTCCTTTTGTTCGCTGTCAAGTTAGGGGTATTCTAAGGTCTAGAGCATTTAACCAGCAGTTCCTGTTGTTTTAGTCCCTTTATGGTGAGAATTCCCCATCCCTCTACCTCAGGCCTCTCCGGGCACTACCTCTGATGTGGGAAATGGGAAGGATCCCTGAGGTGTATTTGTGTTGCTTCTCTGGGCCCTCCCAGCTTTTACACCAGCTGGCCAAAGACCATTCCATTAGGGGAAGACAATAGTACTTCCCAGGTAGTAAACGTAATTAACCTGCAATTGGAACAAAAGATCTCTTCCTAACAAAAGGGCATGAGTTTTTTGCATTATCAAAAATGAATGGCAGAAGTGGATATCTCAGGAGGAGGCCAGGGGCTGAGTAAAATAAAATTCTAAGGAGCTCACCTGATATGCCCAGAATGGTGATTTATTGGGAGGCCTGGGTCCAGGAGAAAAGGGGACAGTTGAAAAATGGGCTCCATTGTCAGTCAAAACTCTGTTTTTACATTTTTCTAATATTGTCACAGCCCAGGAGCACTCCACCCTGTGGACTTCAACTATGGGAGCTTGAATAGTGTTGTAAGGTAAATTATCCAAGAAACCACATTTTAAAATACAGAATATTGGAGTCTTTATTGTACAGTTAACAGGCTGCAGGCCACCAGTTGTTACAAAGGCCTGCAATACGCAAATACACATAACACAGCCAGGAAACATGCTAAAGAGGAAAGAAAGAACTAACACAATACCAACACAATACCAATGGAGAGCTGAATTGGGACTCCATGATGACTGGAGATGAGCCAGAAACAGGACACAGGACACGATCATGGAGACACACGTGATATGGAGTCCTGGCAGCTAGGTTGGTCCTGCCTAAATAGGTCCATGCAGGGGGCAGATCCTCAGGAAATTCCCAGTCCCAGGCACTGGACTGACAGATTCACTAACCTATCAGCCAAGTGCCTCCAGGGGTCCAGGCGTGCCCATTATCTGGGAGGCAGGGGATGGGGGGCGGTTTCCTTCCCCCAGCATGAAGACAAGATGCCAGACCTATAATCCACCATGTGGCCAATATGGCACCAGCCAGACCTGACTTCAATAGGAAGCCCCCAGATTCACCATGGCCCTCTTGAAGATCATGCCAACACCTCACTGTGAGCTGAGGGTTTCCTGTACTCCAATGATCTCTTTTATAGATGGGGCAGGATAATGGGGTTGCTTTGCCTTCTGGGGCCTTCCCTCTTCCAATGGTCCTCTAGTCTACAGTAAACATTCCCATGAATCAAGGCTTGTCCTAATTGGGGTTCCCTGAATGGCTGAGATAACTAATTCCTGCTCTTCTCCCTTTTCTCCTCTTCCAGATCTCTATTGTAAACATTATGCCCACCTTTGGTCCTCAGCTCCACCTAGACCTGGAGTTCCCCCCATACAGCTGGCCCCTCCTCTCCACCTAGACCCACCTGAGCTCCCATCTACCTCATTCCTACCCCCAGACCCTCCTGCTACCTAAATATTTAAGGGTGTCATATGCTCCCTCTCTGGGGGAAATATGGCTCCTCTAATAAACCTTTTGATAATCTTTCTCCTGTGCCTGCCTGCCTCCACATGGTCCCCTGGGATGGATGTGAAGGATCCTTTCATCTGTCATTAATACACAGGGAAAGCCACTTGGACTAACTGGCCCAAGGGCTTGCCTCTCCTCCACAACCAGCCTTTGACCTTCCTACAAATGTCAGGGGCTGAGTTGGAAGTTTATCTTTAAGGATGATCTCTTCCTGTGTTCCTAGTTGCAAATTGATACGTTTTGGGATAGCATCTTTTAGGGTTTGTAAAAAGGCTGCTGGGGGTTTAGTTCCTCCTTGATGGACAGTCACCAGTTGGGAATAATTAAATGGGTTTTCTTTCATCCTCTTCAATACCTTAAGGATGCTACGTATGAAATAGTTTCTCTCCCAACTGTGGCAGTTGTCTACAAGATCTCATTTGGGTTCATTTTTAGGTATTGTCTGGTCCCCTACAGGACTCTCACTCCTCTGCCTAGCAGTCCTGCCCATGGCAATGGGATAGTTGCTTCTTGCTCCTACTGCCTGATTTCAGCACAATCTGTTTCCCCCAAGGATGTCAGAGTCTGATTAAACAGTAACATAATGTCTTTCCAGGCTGGATCATACACAGACCTGGGTTAGTTATTGGAACATCTGAGCATAATGGTCAGGGTAATCAACATAGCTTTGAAACTCCTTTTTAACCTCTTTTAATTCACTCAGATTTAAAAGCGGACAGTAAGGAGTTTGGCTCCAAATTCTCCCTCAGGCACTGCTTGAATGGGGAACATTCCTGAATAGTCCTTTCTCCCAGATTGCCCTTCTTTTCTCCCTATGGGGAGCAGTGGGCATTAGGTTATAAACTCCAGGAGGGGAAGTGGTGCTGTGGCTCAAGTGGTAGAGCGCTAGCCTTGAGCTGAAGAGCTGAGGGACAGCGCTCAGGCCCAGAGTTCAAGCTCCACAACCAACAAAAAAAAAATTGTGTTAAACTCCAGGAGGCTGCTAGGGAGGATCAAAGGGAGTGGAGATTCCTAGATTTAGACTTGGCCTCTAGGCCAAGGGAGGTGCCCTGGGAGAGCAGAAAGCCACTCAGGGCTGTCTGTCCAACCTGCAGTCGTCCATGCACTCAGGAAAATATGTTAGGTAAGAGAAGAGTGGGCCACAGGGCACCTGTGTCCATTTTCCCTCCCACTTATAAAAAAGGTCTAGTAAAAGTACAGTATTATAATAGATTCTGAAATCCTTACGCCAACTCTTCTCCTCTCCTGGGGTTATTTAGACTAAGCTTCAGTGCAGCAAAATACGAAGGATTTTGTTCTTAAGCTTTGAGGGTCCAGGTCCCTCCAATGTCTCAGCGAACATGTTAGGGGAGATTGTACTAGGAACTTAGAGGAACTGGCACCCCTCTGTGGATAAAAAAACAAAAGGGATTCCTAAGTCAAGGCCCCAATTTCAGACCTCTCTGACGTGAGTACTGTCGTGCTTTACTGGGGTAGCTGTTAGTATTATGCCCACCTTTGGTCCTCAGCTCCACCCAGACCTGAGCATCTCCCAGCCCTGGAGTTCCCATCGTACGGCTGGCCACTCACTCCCTCTCTCTGCCAGGACCCACCTGAGCACCCATCTACCTCACTTCCTGCCCTTAGACCCTTCTGCTACCTGAATAGGAACAGGTGCCATGGGCTCCCTCTCCTGGGAAATATAACCTCTCTAATAAACCTTATAATAATCTTTTTGTGAGCCTGCTTGCCTCCGGTGGTCCTCTAGGATGGATGTGAAAGATCCTTTAAGTAGCCTTCTCCCCCCTAGAAGTCCCAACATTTCCTGAGTTCAAGCGCCACAAGAACAACCAAAAAAGTGAGGAACAGATGCCACTGGATACTGAGGTAAAGTCTCTTATGCACTGACAGGTTGGTGTAAGTCACAGAACAGACTGAGGACTGGGAGGGCCATCTAATGCCATATGAGGTCTTTTCCACCTGCTTCCCAGTCAAAGAGGGAGGGGGAGGAAGGGTATGAAAAGGATAGTATAAATTTCTTTATGTAAGAGAACAAGAAGTGGGGCCCAGAAATTGGAAGCCCATTTGCAGTGCTCCTGGGGTTCCCCTTTTATAGTCCTTTGAGCAAGTATCAGCTGTTCTGGCATGGGATTGCTTCATTGTCCCCATTCAGCCCAAGGTGAATGGAGCCTGGTCATTGTGCAAGACAGCTTCAGGGTCCTTAGGGCTCATCTTGTTTTCCTTGGGTCCCCAGGAATACGTGGGGGTGTTATCTCCATGAGCTATCTCCTTCTGCTCAGGTTCCCCAGAAAAGGAAGGGTGTGATCTTCACCTGCCTATCACTTACCCTCTGGGATATCCAGGAAGAGGAGAGGTTCTCACCTATATCAAGTCCCTGTTGTTCCCCGTCTGCCTTTCCTGTCATAGCGTCTCTCTTACCCCTGCCTAAACACCTCTTATTTATGTTTCCTGTCATAAAATACAATATCTGCCCAGCTCTGGGTTGAGATGGAGTTTCAAGAATTTTTTTTTTTCCTGGATGACCTTGAGGCCTGATCCTCTGGATCTCAACCGCCCACTTGTATTTTGTGTGTTGTGCTGGGCTTGAACTCAGGGCCTGGCACTGTCTCTGAGCCTTTGTGCTCAAGGCTACCATTTTAACACTTGAGCCACAGCACTACTACTGGCTTTTTGGTGGATAATTGGAGATAAGTGTCTCATGGACCCTCCTGACCAGGCTGGCTTTGATGAAATGAAATCCTCCGATTTAAGCCTCCTGAGTAGCTAGGATTATAGGCATGAGTCACTGGGTGCCCAGTTTGCTAGTTATATTATTTTTCATATATTTCCAGAAGTATGTTTATTGTACTGACAAGCATGAACACTTTTACCTTAATTAGTGTAAATTGACACAAGAGGATAATGTCCTTCTTGAATTGAAACAGATATCCCAGAAAACATCTTAGTTTCCCACACCCACACTGGAATTCATTGGTGCTTACATATACTTACCTTATTGCCCATTGCAGTTATAGGTAAAGATACTAAAACCGTTCTACTCCCGTCACATGCAATTCAAGTACTTTTTCTGATCTTTGCTTTTGAAATATGCTTATGGCTTTCATAGGACTAGATGGTTTTATTTTTAGGTAGGCATTCTATCTGCTTTTTCATGCATAACTCCACTCTTTTGCACAAAGCTAAAGAGGACTTTGTAACCCACCTGTCCCGTAACTAATTTTATGGCAGTTCTTTGTGCGTTCATCCCTGACTCAGTTCTTCACTAAAATGCCATGGAAACTCAAGTCATCACTCACAATAATCCTGGAGAGTAACAGTGACCTCCAATTAACTGGCACAGACTAAGAATGTTACAGTGAGAGCTTGGCTAATAATGGCTGTCAGAACTCTGTCAGCACAGTTGACATGAAACTGGCACACAGTCCAAGAATTCTATGGCTCTGTCTACTAGAACCCACAGTTGTCACCTCCTGGTTTAGCAAGCCAAATGGGTCACCAGCATGAGGATGTGTCCTTTGCTGGAAGTGTGGCTCAGGCTAGAGTGCTTGCCTTACCTTCCATCTCCAACAAAAAAAATGTGTGTGTGTGTGTGTGTGTGTGTGTGAGAGAGAGAGAGAGAGAGAGAGATGCTTGTCCTCGTGTTTGAACTTAGGACCTAGGTGATATCCCTGACCTTTTATGCTCAAGTCTGGTACTCTACCACTTGAGTTATAGCTTCTCTATTTTTTGGTGGTTAATTGGACATAAGAATTTTCATGCTTGTGTTGGCTTCAAAATGTTATCCTCAGATCTCAGCCTCTTCAGTAGCTAGTATTACAAGCATGAGACATTGGTACCCAGCTTTTTTGTCTGTTTTTTTTTCCCTTGGGCTTGAAATACTCTTCTATGACTCCTTGGCCTGAGACTGTGCCATAACTCTACACCATTACCTGGGTACTATCAACCATTTTATGTGATTGCAAAGGCCCACCTGCTCCCCTAGTTTTGTGTCATCAAGCTTCATGAGGTTTATTTGGTGCTAACAACAAAGAGCCTCCACCAAGTTCAACTACATAGGCTCATTACAGGGGGATGTGAGCACTCAGACCTGATGCTTGTCTAAGGCCTTAGCACCATTGTGAATTAACTACACATGCTAGTCCATCATGGATGAGGGCCAGTTTCAGCACTTGTTCTAATGCAGTATTATGCTCATCACTCCAGCAGCAACATCTGCCTGGGCTCTGGCAGTGTGTGTGGGTGAAGCCCAATCTTTTATTTTTTATTTTTTTTGTGAACATACTGTACAGAGGGGTTACAATTACATGGGCAGGGTAATGCGTACATTTCTTACCAAGCATTGCAGCCTCCTCTTTTGTTTACCCTTCACATCCCTTCCCAGCCTCCCCCCTCTCAATCCTTCCCCCACCCCACGCACCAACGTTGTAAAGCTCGTTTTCGACATGACAACTTGTACTTCTCATTGTTGCAACAGGTCCACCTG
>NW_012267550.1:234444-266910 GCF_000151885.1 Dipodomys ordii | reverse complement strand
ACTTATTTATTGGGCAGTTGTTTCTTTGAGGATTTGTTGTTGGGGGATTTAATTTTTTGAGTTCCAAGTGTATTTTAGATATGAGGCCCTTGTCTGTTGTATGGCTAGTGAAGATCTTCTCCCAAACCATGGGCTTTCTATTGATCATGCTAGCTATGTCTGAAGCCCAATCTTGAGTACTCCCAGGCCTCCATCTCTGCAGGGCTTGGAAGTTGTAGGGGAAGAGCCAGAAACTACATGTTCAGAATTGGGCATCAGTGTTCACACCATTGTCATCACCACCTTTGTGGTTGATTGGCCAAGTCTGAAACATCAGCTGCTGTTCAGATGCAGAAAACATACTGGAGAGTGTGTGCATCCATGCATTACAACAAAGAACACTTTTAAATGTAGCATGAGGGCTGGGAATATGGCTTAGTGGTAGAGTTCTTGTCTTGCATGCATGAAGCCCTGGGTTCCATTCCTCAGTACCACATAAACAGAAAAAGCCGGAAGTGGCACTGTGGCTCAAGTGGTAGCCTGCCAGCCTTGACCACAGAGAGGCTCAGAGACAGTGCCCAGGCCCTGAGTTCAAGCCCCAGGATTGGCAAACTAACTTACTAACTAAATAACTAAATAAGTAAATAAAGCATGAAAAAGACAAAATTGCCTGTATATACTAGAAGTTAAACCTACATGGGCTTTCAGAAAAACGAGATTAATTGGTTAAATAGAGATAAGAATCTCACCAACTTTCCTGCTGTTGCTGGCTTCCAACTATGATCCTCTCACTTCATCCTCCTGAGTAGGTAGGATTATCGTTATGAGCCACCAACACCCAGTTATAATCTGCTTTTCTTTTGGTGCTGGTCCCAAGGCTTGAACTCGGGGCCAGGGCACTGTCCTTGAGTTACGTTTGCTTAAGGCTAGTGCTCTACCACTTGAGCCACACCTCAACTTCTGGCTTTTTTAAAAAATGTAGTTTATAAGGGATAAGAATCTCATGGACTTTTCTGTCTGAGCTAGCTTCAAACTGCAGTCCTCAGATCTCAGCCTCCCAAGTCTCTAGGATTACAGACAGGTGTGAACCACCAGTGTCTGGCTAGTATTACTTTTAAATTGATACCATTTAGAGACCTGGGGTTCCTTCCCTCCATCCAATAAAGACTTATGAGGCAGGAATATTAGAAACAGAGTGAGGTTTTTTTGGAAGTAAGAGTAAGAAGATGCGAGGAGACAAGCTCCTTGGCTACTGGTGAGTTTTGTATAAGCCCCCATCTAGGACTTTAGGCTGGGAAGGATGTATTGTGCCTTATGAGGTCTTGTCTACCTTCTTCCCTGGCAAGAATAGTACAGACTTGCTGGGGCTGGTGGCTCATGCCTATAATCCTAGCTACTCAGGAGGCTGAGATCTGAGGATCATGGTTCAAAGCCAGCCCAGGCAGGAAAGTCCGAGAGACTCTTATCTCCAATAAACCACTAGAAAACCGGAACTGGTGCTATGGCTCAAGCGGTAGAGCACTCACCTTGTGCTGAAGAGCGCAGGGATAGTGCCCAGGCCCAGAGTTCAAGCCTCACGACTGCCAAAAAAAAAATTAGTGACCGACAAAAAAAAAATAGTACACACTTCTCAAGGGAAGAGAACTAAAAGAAAAGAGACCCAGAAATCATCAGTCCTTTGTACTTCTAGAGTTTCTTCTTTGAAGTCCCTTTTTGGTCTTTTCTCTTGGGTAGTGAGGCATCTCATCAGTCCTAGCATCTGGTTAGATTATTGTACCCTCCCCCCCCCACCAAAAGAGAGAGCAGGTGTTCCTTAGGGCCTTCAAGATAAAGAAGGAGCATTGCATCTACTTTCTGCCTTTTTTTTTTTTTTTGTCAGTCGTGGGGTTTGAACTCTGGGCTTGGGCGCTGTCCCTGCGCTGTTCAGCTCAAGGCAAGCGCTCTACTGCTTGACCCACAGCGCCACTTCTGGTTTTCTAGTGGTTTATTGGAGATAAGAGTCTCACGGACTTTCCTGCCCGGGCTGGCTTTGAACCGCGATCCTCAGATCTCAGCCTCCTGAGTAGCTAGGATTACAGGTGTGAGCCACCGACTCCTGGCTGCCTTTTTTTTTTAGCTCTCTTTCATTATTCCCTTCATTTGGAACCCTAATTGCCATAGGCAAAGAACTATGACCTAACTGGATTCTTCTGGCTGAGAGAAGGCAGAACATGCACAGTAGTCTGCCTCCTTTAGGAAATGTCTTCTAGGTGGATGGGATATTGTTAGTGTGCTATTTCAGTGGCCATGATGAAATTCTGGGAGATCATTTACATGAGCTTTTTTTTTTTTGCCAGTCCTGGGGCTTGAACTCAGGGTCTGCGCACTGTCCTTGAGCTTCCTTTTGCTCAAGACTAGTGCTCTACCACTTGAGCCACAGCGCCACTTCTGGCTTTTTCTGTTTACATGGTGCTGAGGAATGGAACCCAGGGCTTCATGCATGCAAGGCAAGCACTCTATCACTAAGCCACATTCCCAGCCCCAATGAGCTACTTTTTAAATATGTTTTATTATTATTATACAGAGGGCTTACAGTTACATAAATCAGATAAGGAGAACATTTCTTTTTGGACAATGTTACCTCTTCCCTTGCATTCTCTGTTTTTCCTCCCCATCCCCTCACATGAGTTGTAGTTTATTTTCAACATAGTGTCTAATGAGTACCACTGGAGCATTTGTTCACACTTAGATGAGCTACTTTTTATGGCCAGTTGTGGTTTGATGCATGCCAATCTAGAAATGACAAACTTAAAAAGCATGGGGTCTCTAGGCATCAGTGGCTCATGTTTATTTGTACTCCTAGCAATTCAGTGAACCAGCCCAGGCAAGAAAGTCTGTGAGGGAAAAGGCTCAGGAGGACCAGTCTAATCCAGGCAGTGGAGGAAAGGCTTAGGAAAACAACTGAATATGTGGCATCCCAAAGCAGGGCAGCCGGTGCAAAAATCCAAGTATCACTTACATGGGGTGCCCTGAAGGTTCCACCTCCTTTGTGCCCACCACTTGTAAATCTGGCCATTCCTCCTGGTCCTGCTCCCGGGTGTCCCTTTCCTCCAGGACCTCCCCAGGGGAACCCAGCTTCCAACCCTCAGGTCCTTACCCTCCCCCGTACCCACCACCTGCACCTGGCATGTGTCCTGTGAATCCCCTGGCTCCTGGCATAGGCCCACGAGCCCCAATGGACAAGAAAACACTGAAGAAAATGAAGAAAGCACATAAAAAGATGCACAAACACCACAAGCATGGCAAGCATTCCTCCTCTTCCTCCTCCTCTTCCAGCAGTGACTCTGAATTCAGGGCCTGGACCCTCCCCTCAAGTCTCACCAGTTTTGCTCTCATCAAGCTTCTGCTGCGGTGTTGTACTGGGGGGAAATCAGCCCTCTGATCCCCACCCACCTCATCTGAGCCTTACCCTGCTGTTCAGCCCTGACTGGCTAGGGAAATGGAAAAAGGATTGCTGTGGGCTAGTATAGATCATCTTCTTCCTGGTTGATAGATCTTAGAGCTGAAGACTTTATTTCTTTTGTTTTCTTTCTTTTTTGGTTTGAGACTGGGACTCCAGCTCAGTACCTGATGCTTTTGCTCATTGGTTGGCACTCTACCAATTGAGCCATGCCTCCAATCTCAAGAGCTGAAGACTTTAACCGGGGAACAGCTTTTTGAAGATGGTGAAACCTCTGAGCTAAATGCTGAAGACAAGTTTAAATTCTGTAAAATGTGATTTTTTCCTTCCATTTCCGTTTGTAATACTGTGGTTGGTGGAAATTTCATTATGATAAAAAACCTGTATTTAAAAAAAAATAAAGGTAGCATACTAGGATCATTTAGAGCCAGATATGTTCCCAGCAGGCTTCTTATTGATTTCATTAGCAGCAAGGCTGCCTTGATTCAAAGCAAGAGTCCATTTGGTTGATGAGCTTTCTGGAAATGTAATCTCTACTCCTTAGTTCAACATGCTAGCTCAGGTCCTACTCTCATTCTCCAATTCTCAGTCCAAATAAAGCTGGTTTTTTTTTCTGGAAAAAAAGTCTGTGAGATTTCTTATCTCCAATTAATCAGGAACACTCTGGAAGTGGAGCTATGGCTCAAGTGGTAGAGCACTAGCCTTGAGCAGAAAAGCTCAGCAATCATGCCCAGGTCCTGAATTCAAGCCCCAGGATGCTGGCACCAAAAACAAAGCATGGGCCCAATACACAATAAAGACCAAATATTAATATAAGTATTGTTGTACAGCGAGAAAATGGAGAAGCCACATTTTGAGAGGACGGATTGGGAGTCTTTAGTAAAAGACCAGCAACTGCATGGTAGACTCCTGTCTCAAAGACCAGCAGCCAGCAAATACACTTAATGTAAGCATTATGCCCACCTTTGGTCCTCAGCTCCTCCCTGCCCTGGAGTTCCTGCCATACGGCTGCCCCTCCCTCTCTCTGCCCAGACCTACCTGAACTCCCATCTACCTCACTTCCTACCCTGAGACCCTGCTGCTACCTAGATAGTGGAGGCTGCCATACATTCTCTTTCCGGGAGAAATACAGCTCCTCTAATAAACCTCGTAATAATCTTTCTCCTGTGCCTGCTTGCTTCCACGTGGTCCCCTGGGATGGATGTGATGGATCCTTTCACTTAACACTGTTAGGATGAAATATGGATACTGAATCTAAGTAATGCCATCTTGGCATCTTGATAGAAGTTAATAGTAGATGGGGACTTTCTGATAGCTCTAGAGGTTATAGAGGACACTGTTTGGATTGCAAATATGTCATGAGTTCTAGGGCTCCTGGAAGCTTATGTTTCCTCGAGATAATTAGGGTCCTCATTGTTCCTCATTGTTCCCCACCTAGTTTGCTCTGCATATATGTATATGTATATGAATATATATATATATATATATATATAACATTTTTGTTAGAGTTAAGTATCCCCATCTAGTCCATTCTGTTCATGTATAACCCTTTTATTAGGAATAAGTATCCTCATCTAGCTTGCTCTGTTTTATGTTTTTGTTAAGGCTGTTAAGGCTTGGTCCCCACCCCAAGTATGTGTTCCTGTCTTTAAAAGCTATGTGCTAGCTCTGTTTTGGGTTTATGGTCTTTTAACATGCAGTTGCTGGCCTTTTAATAAAGACTCCAGAATTGACTTCTTAAAGGCATCTCTGTACCTTGCTAATCGAATTCCCATATAGCAAGGAGACTAAGCCATGAAGGTCAGAGAGGAAAGAAAGAAAGAATGAATGAAAATAATACCAGCAAACCAATTCAGCTTCAATGAAGAACTGAAATGGGACGCCAGTGGGACCTGACTGGAGAGATGACAGGAGACAGGACAGGAATGCAGAGACACATAGCATGACATAATGGTGCCTGAGCTGGTCTGGGCCTAAATAGTGTGAGGGTCAGGGGGTAGGGTCACAGGAAACTGGAGTCCCAGGTGTTGGACTGACAGGGTTAGTAACTTATCATCCAAGTCCTGCCCCTACCTCCAGGGATTCAGGCACAACCATCACCTGGGAGGTGGGGGCTTCACCTTCCCCCACCAAAATGCCAGACCCTACCATTTATCATTTGCTCAAGATGGCACAGGCCAGACCCAATGTCCCTACTTCAGTATTATACATGTTAGCGAAATGAGTCCCTTCCCATAGCTTAGTCCACTCCTTCCCTTCTCCACAGCTTAGCATGCTCCCTTCCTAAGCAACACTAGACCCATGTAATAAATAATCAACTTCCAACCTCCTTTACCTTGGGATGGCACTTCTCTGGGGCAGCTACCACCATATATGACAACAAGAGCCCCTTAGAGTGACCTTCAAGTCCGGGCAGCTGCAGGACCCTTATCTACTTAGATGACAGACATAAATCCTAGCCCACTATGATGAAGTCCCTGGCCCACACGTCCACACCAGGGTCTCCGCCTCCTATCCCCCCTTCTAGCTCCTCCTAAACCTCCTAGGTTATATAGGTTGCCCCAGACTATAGCTGGTGCTTCTTCTCATTCCTCCCTTGTGAGAAGGAGTCTTGCCGGCCCCCTTTCCCAGGCAATAAACCTTTCTTTGTGCTCTGTACCTGGATGTCTGTGTGGTTCTCTGGCAAAGTCTAAGTAATCTTAATTTGCTAAGAATACCAGTTAAGAGTCCTAGGAAAGGTAGCAGCTAAGACAAACAAGACTAGGTGTCTCCGTGAAGTATCCTGTCTTTTCTATTGAGAGGCTTTGTGGATTTTCTTAGCATAAGACCCAACTGAGCAGCCACGAGCATGTCTAAAGTCTATTTTGTAAAACTATAGCTGGGGGTCCATCCTTGTAGATCTATAAGGATTTAGGCTAAGCTAGCTAAGTCATCAACTATACCTAAGGACAAATTTCTGTAGCCTTGAGCAAAAGACCTAATTCCTATTTCTGACTCCATGCCTGATGTAATTTCAAGGCCTACCAGTAGGGGTGAAAGTTCCATAGTCCTCTTAATTTTAAGAAGCTGTGTATGTCCATACATGGGAAGCTCAGTGGTTCCAGCTTCTGGTTGGGTCATTGTCTGCACAGCCCAGGTAGGGTGTGCTGCAGGGCCATTAACATGAAGAAGGGAATGTAGTGTCTGTGAGGGATACTTTTTTTTTTTAACTCTTCCTCAAAACAACTAAGGAATATTCCATTTTGTGTGTGTGTGTGTGTGTGTGTGTGTGTGTGTGTGTGTGTGTACCATAATTCTTTTTTGACCCATTATGTAAAGGATATTTATTTTTCTGTAGTCCAGGAGGTTCCATGACCACAAAGTCCTCTCAACTGCTAGAGCTAAGAGTCATTCCTTTTGACTAGAAATTGTTGTAACGTTTTAGGCAAGTAAAGGACCACGCAGAGAGGAATAAAAGATTGACAGGAAAGTTTATTGGGGTATGTTCCTGAGCCAACTCCCTGGTTAGGATCAGAGAGGTTACACTGAGTGTAGTTGCAGCAGAGCTTTTATAAGCAGGGTATAAGCAGCACTTGTAGTGAGTGGGGACTTGTGGCCCATAGCTTGTTCTGCCAGTTTGAGCAGTCTTAGGCCAGTGCACTCGAAGAATGGCTGACTCAGATGGTATTTTTGGTAGGGACGTGGTCTTTCTCAGCAGCAGCCTGTTTTCCCCTCATGGCCTGACATTTTTCCTGGCTGCCTACTTCTTCAGCAGCCTGACAATTGTAAAAGGTGGGGCATTGGGTATGTGCACACACTCTGTACAGGAAAATGTTGGAGACATAATAATTATTATATAAATATTATTATTAATTACTATTATTATTATTATTTTGCCAGTCCTGGGGCTTTGAACTCAGGGCCTGGGAGCTGTCCCTGAGCTTCTTTTGCTCAAGGATGGTGCTCTCCCACTTGAGCCACAGCACCACTTCTCTCTTTTTCTGGGTAGTCTATTGGAGAGAAGAATCTCATGGACTCTTCTGCTTAGGCTGGCTTTGAATTACCATCCTCAGATCTCAGCCTCCTGAGTAGCTAGGATTACAGGTGTGAGCTACCAGCACCCAGCCCAATTTTATATTTTATATTGGGTGTAAGGTAAATTAAAGTAGGTAGCTGATGAATAAGAACACCATGCAGTATTCAGGCAGGAAGAAAAGTTTATCTTCAACTGCCTGCCTCTGCCTTGCATGGTGAAGAGCCAATGTCCAGCCTGGGTTTAAGAAGGGAGGGGGTGGGGAGAAGGTAAGGCCAGGTGTGGTGGTGGGGGGAAGGTGTGGCTGCACTTGATGCGGATGTGACCTCAGGGCTTGGGAACCTCCCACAGTCTGATGGGAGGCATGACCAGAGTCAGCTCAGGATGTAACCTCAGAGGAGGGGGTGGTGATTGCTTCCAGGTATGCCAGTTACCTAAGTGACATAGGTACTTGGCGGACACATCGCCAAGAGGAGGGGGAAGTCTGCCCCACCTTCCCAGGGTGGACCTTATATTATGAATATACCCATTGCAACAAAAAATACTCACAAGACACTATGTTGGAAATGAACTTTACAACTTTGTGGCGGGGAGGTCGGAGAGGGAAGGGATAGTAGGAGAAAAACAAAGGAGTGGATAACTGCTCAACAACTGATGTAACTAATCCCTTTGTGCAACATCTTTACAAGAAAATAAAACTTAAAAAACTTTAATAATATAGAGGGAAGAAAATGAGGGCCAGATATGATCATCTTTCTGGTATTTTTCTTGCACATATAATGCAGACACATTATGTGGGCCCCTTTCTTTGGAAGAAATCTTTCTATGTTTATCCCTTGATGCTTTGAATCTAATTTTAGAGCAAAAGTCAAATCACCATATCAAAATCATCAAAAATTTTAAAAATAAATTTTGCAA
Source organism: Dipodomys ordii (assembly GCF_000151885.1). Classification (NCBI taxonomy): domain Eukaryota; kingdom Metazoa; phylum Chordata; class Mammalia; order Rodentia; family Heteromyidae; genus Dipodomys; species Dipodomys ordii. The sequence continues at coordinate 258,562 of NW_012267550.1, read as the reverse complement.
ATCATTTACCAACCCTTGTAAGAAAATAACAAATAGACTCAGGTGATTTCTTTTCACATGTTCTATTGAGAAAAGAATAGGCAGATGTGCATATCCATCTTTGTCTTTCAAAATAATTTGAGTTTTTAAAAATGTATATAAAAAGACTTATATTTATTATTGTTATTATATATTTATACATAAAAATTGTCAGAAACAATCTGTGGGGAGGAAAAAGGAGGTATTTGAAAGATGGGACCAATCTAAGAAGCTTAGTACCTTTCACTTAAAGAACAAATTTAATAGCCAGGCTCTGGTGGCCCATGCTTGTAATCCTAGCTGCTCAGGAGACTGAGATCTTAGGGTCATGGTTTGAAGCCAGCTCCAGCAGAAAAGTCCCCCTGAGACTTTTATCTCCAATTAACCACTCAAAAACTGAAAGCAGTGCTTTGGCTTATAGTGGTAGAGAGCTAGCCTTGAACAAAAGAGCTCAAGGACAGTGTCCAAGTCCTGAGTTCAGGCCCCACAACTGACAAAAAAAAGAAAAAGAAAAAGAAAAGTTCACTGGTGGTATTGTGGTCCAGGCTGCGTAGGTCCAGGCTATTTAGGCTTTTAGGGTAGTCAGTAAAGAGCTGGGATTGCAGGAGTGCTTGGCATGGCAGTCTTCTTGGAGACAGAGAGCAACTCCTTGAAGCAAACATCCATCCTTGAAGTCTTTCCATGTGGTTTTTTCTTAGGATAGAAGGTACATGCCATAGTCCACAGGTGTGGCATATAGTTCTATAGGTGGATGTCTAAGAAAAGTATACGAAGCTTCATAGAGGGAGGTTTTCTACAGGGGCGAGTTGCTGGGGAATGGTAGACTGAAGCCAGAAAGCAGCATAGGTTTTTCAGCCATTTTCAGCTTTTCTAGTTCTGCCTTCTGGAGTCTTTTGGTCTTGGCCCTTCAGTTCCTGAACTGGATTTTGACTTGAGTCTCTGTAAGATTCAGAGAACTGGAGAATCCCTGTTATTGGTGATGGACAGGTACTGTTTTGGGTGGAATTTGCACTCCCATGCTAAAACCTGGGACGTGATGAAGGGAATTCGAGGCTTGGATGTCTTGGCCTGCTTCCTGCATTCATGTTGCCCCATCTCCCTAGTTCTCTGACTTGACCAGAGTTCCGAGGCTGTGCATGTGGAAGGGAAGACTAGAGGCCTTGGCACAGTGCTCCTCAGAGCCCCCACTTGGAGCTCCCACACCCAGTGCAAGGCCCTGCCACCATTGCTTGACCTTCCTCTTCACAGGAAAACAAATCATTGCCTATGGACGCAGAAACCATGACTATTCAGACTTCTTGGAACTGAGAATTGGAAAACATTCTCCAAAGAAGAGAGGATCCAATGGCAGGTGTTTAGGCCAAGGGGCCTAAAGTCTGCAGTTGTGATCACAGGGCTAATGCTTTGGAGGAAGCCAGTGAGTGTGACAGACAAAAAGCCAGTCAGGAGGCTGGGGTGGGTGGGAGGAGCATGTCCTGGGGCCTGGAGCCGACCTGATGTAGTTTGTCTGAAGGTCTTGTCCATTTCCAATACCTCTCATAGGTGCATTGGCAATAGCAGCCTTGGTTATAAAGTTTGGGAAGCATCCAGGGGATGGTGGCTCATGCCTGTAATCCTAGCTATGCATGATGCTGAGATCTGAGGATCATGGTTCAAAGCCAGCCTGGGCAGGAAAGTCCATGAGTCTCCTATCTCCAATTAACCACCAGAAAACCAGAAGTGGCAATGTGGCTAAAGTGGTAGAGCGCTCACCTTGAGCTGAAGAGCTCAGGGCCAGCGCCCAGGCCCAGAGTTCAAGCCCCAGGACCGACCCCCCACCCCTGCCCTGCAAAAAAAAAAAAAAGTTTGGGAGGAACCCAAGAAGGGCACTGGCAGAGATCTCAGGTGCAGACACCTACTTCCTAATCTGCCAATCCTAGCCGAAAGCCTGCTGGAGATTTTCTGGTATTGTCCAGCCATTAAGTTGCTGTTGCTGTGGTTCTGAGGGTAGCACTAGTCTTCCTTCCTGGGGAAGGTTGTCCTTGTCAGTTCATGGGTATTTGGTGAAGTCCTTAGGTGTGTTCTTCACGGCCAGTGGCTGCTCTATCCTTCAGGTCCAGCCTCACAAGATGACATTTTTTTTTAAATTTTTTATTGTAAAGATACTATACAGAGGATTACAGTTACGTGAGTAAGGTAATGAGTACACTTCCTATTGAGCATTGTTACCCCCTCCATTGTTTTCCCCCTACCATCCCTTCCCTCCCTACCTTCCCGGGGGTTCGTTTTTTTTAAAATTGTGATTAAGTGATTACATAATTTCCCAAATTTCACAGTATTGTGGAATAATGATGCTCATTTAAAGTCACAAGTTCATTCTAACTTTCCTGGAGCAAATTGTCTATCACAGTCTATAACATATAACGGTGTACACATATACACCATATATGTGATCAGCATCATGGGGATATTTAGTAGTGGTTCTACCAGATGAGTGGGAGTTCTTTGTTTCTTAAGTCCTGTTAGTTTTGTCGTACAAGATGACATTTCTTTCCCAGCTTGTGTCTGTTTCTTCAGCCATTAGATGGAAGTATTGCACCATACAGCTGACTCTCCTCGCTCTTTTCCCCACCCTTCTTGTTTGAAAAAAATGTATTGAGCATTATCCAAGCCAAAAGCAAACTGTCATTTTCCCCAACTACATAAGCTGCTTAGCCCTAGCAATCGCAAATCTCATTTAACAAACAATGAAATCTAGTTTAACAAACTAGGGAAGTACGTCTGTTTATTATCTCTTTGAGGTGGTGGAGTGCTAGTCTTCAGTGAACAAACTCAGGGACAATACTCAGGCCCAGAATTTGATCCCCAGTACAGGCATACACACAAAAAATTCCAAGGTCATTATTTAAGATGTTAACTCTCAAAATGTTTGGAGGCTGGCTAGCTGGTCTTTCCTTCTCCCTCTCCCTCACCCTCTCCCCCTTCCCCTTCCCCTTCCCCTTCCCCTCTCTTTCCTCCACCCTGTCCATTTCCCTCTCCCTCTCCCTCAGCTTTTCTGCTCCCATTGGTGCTTGACCTCTGGAGCTACAGCTCCACATCTGGCTTTTTGGTGGTTAATTGTAACTAAGAGTCTTACACACCTTCCCGCCCTGGCTAGCTTCTTAATTTTATCCTCAGATCTCAGGCTCCTGAGTAGCTAGGATTATAGGCAGAAGCCACCTGGAGCCTGCTGAAGGCCCTTTATCTATCACTGAGATTGATGGAGTAAGACCTGCAGACAGTAATGTTTGTTTGTTTGTTTTTATTCTCTGTGCTGATGCTCTTACTATCCTTTAGCCTTTTCTGCTCAAAGCTGGTGCTCTACAGCTTGAGCCAAAGCTCTACTTCCAGGTTTAATTGGAGATAAGAGGCTTGGAGACTTTTCTGTCCTATCTGGCTTTGAAACATTATCCTCAAATAAGCCTCTTGAGTAGCTAGTAATATAGGCCTGAGCCACCTGAATTTGGCAATAAGTTTCTTATTGTCTATTCACCTGGACTTAGTTCACACAGTACTTAGTAAAGTTTGAATTGATCAGCTCTATGAAGACATTGACCCTCAGTCAACAAACTTGTGAAATCCTGAGTTAGTGAGTGAAAATTATGATTACAGGTGTGGGTTTGTGATACTTGATCAGTACTGATAGTTCCTATCTTGTCTTCCTACAACCTGTGTGCATTCTTTTTTTTGTGTGTGGGGGGTCTGGTCGTGGGGCCTGAACTCTGGGCCTGGGTGCTGTCCTTCAGCTCAAGGCTAGCGCTCTACCATTTGAGCCACAGCGCCACTTCCGGCTTTTTTCTTTTTTGCTTATGTGGTGCTGAGGAATCAAACCCAGGACCTCAGGCATGCAAGGCAAGCGCTCTACCACTGAGCCACCTTCCCAGCCCCTCTGTGTGTATTCTTGTGCGTGCTTCTGCACATGCCTGATGCTGCTTTACTATCTTACTTTAGTTTTGCCCATCATTAATATTAAATTTCTTCTGGTGCCTCTTATGCACTTCACTGTCAGTTACAGGCCAGGTGTGTGTGTGGTACATTTATCACTTTTCATACATATTCAAAACTATTTTTCAGGATACATGTTTGCTCTTACACACTTCCCCTTATGTACTTGAGAGAGTTCAATGCAGTAACATAAGGATGTGATATTATCTCTTAACAAGAGATGGTCTACTGAATTTCTTTTCTTTTTGGTTGGTCTTGGGGCTTGAACTCAGGACCTGCGCACTGTCCCTGAGATTTTCTGTTCAAGGCTAGTGCTGTACCACTTTGAACCATAATGCTACTGATCAACTGAAGTTTTAATCTAACTATGGTTCTCCATGAGCTGTCATGTCTCCATAAACCTACATAAATGCACAAAATGACCAATACACAAAATCAAAGCTTCTGAGATATTGGGAGTTTTAACCAATTTCCTTGAGAAATACAAACAGCAACCAGAATTGAGCATTGAAATAAATAAGGAATATCACTTACATTAGCACTTAAAAATTCTATTACATATTTAGTAAAAATACAATAAAGTATAGGCAAGACCCTACAAATCACTGCTAAGAAATGTCAAGCAGCCGAAATAACTGGAAGGGCATGCCACATTACTGGATTTCAAGATTCAAGACTGAATATGTGGGTTTCTTCCAAATTATGTACAGATTCAATGCAATACGAATCAAAACCCTGGCAGCCTTGCACTGAAACTGTTTTGTACAGTTATAGTATAAATTAATAAAGGAAAATATCTTTTCAAATGGATCATGCCTGCAATCTTAGTTACTCAGGAGGCTCAGATCTGAGGATTGAGGTTCCAAGCTAACCAGGGCAGGATAATCCGTGTGACTGTTATCTCCAATTATCCAACAAAAAGCCAGGAGTGGTATTATAACTAAAGTGGTAAAGTACTAACACACACACACACACACACATATGCACACACACGTGCATACGCACACACACACACACACACACACACACACACACACATAATTGGTTTGGAAAAAAATTCCTGGCAACTCTTTTTGGTACAAATTGGTAAATTCATTAATACTTATGTGGAAAATAAAGAAACTGGAATACTCTAATAATTTCCTACCAGATAAAGAATAGTGGGGGACACACCATACCTGAATTCAAAGTTTACATTACAATTATGGCCAGAACATTTTTGTGGTACTGCCAAAAGAAAGGAAATGAATGGTTATACCTAAATCCCTACAGCTGAGTTTTCTATGATACTACCATGGTTATTCAGTAGGAAAGGATGGTGCTTGGAATAACTGCACATTGGCATGTAAATAATTAAACTGTGACTTTTATCTTATACCATAGACAAAAAAATTTAATGCTTCACAAAAATAAAAAACCTAACACTCGCGGCTCACACCTGAAATCCTAGCTGAGAGGAGGCTGAGATTTGAGATCTAACTTCAAAGCCCATGAAGGAAAGTCTATAAGACACTCATTTCCAATTAACCACTAAACAGCCTGGTATGGAGCTGTGGCTCAAGCAATACAACACCCTCACAACTGTGCCATATCTTTTGTTTTAGGACACACAGTTACCTTTTCTCTTCCTCTCTGGAGAAGAGACTGTCACTTAAGAGGAAGGAACAGGGAAGACAAGTTATAAAGGGGCAATGTATGGAGTTTCGGTTTTAAAATTTTAATTTATTTTATTTTTTATTGTGAGAATACTGTACAGAGGAGTTACAATTACATTGGCAAGATAACAAGTATATTTCTTATCAAGCATTGTTGCCTTATATGGAGTTTCTTAGTGGGGCTGAGACAACAGCCTCTGCCCTACATCCCAGTGTGTTGCTGCCTGGGGAACTGGTAAGGCCATGGGCCCCCAAGTGAGCCTGGTGTCCTGTTGCTCTAGTGCAATGGTTTCTATGATCAAATCCCTTCCTTTTCTCTTTGCTCATTCTGACATCACTTGTCTTCTCTCAGCAAGACTGCTCTATGGATTCAGGGTGAAAAAACTGGATTAAAAACACAAAGGGTTGCTCATGGATGCAGAAACCTAAAATTCTTGGGAAGAGGAAATATAGAAAGATGGCTAGTTCGAGGGCAGCCTAGGCAAAGTTATTGAGTCCTTAAACACAAAAGCAAAAGTTCTAGGAGAGATGCTTGAGTGGTTTAATGTTTGATTTGCACACATGAGGCCCTGAGCTCAGTCTCCCACATCACAAATCTAAATGCAATATGGTACAATAAGTGTTCCACAAAGGTTCATCTGGGGAAAGATTATTCACCAGAGTGGCACTATTTGAGATGGTGGAAGCTTTAGGAGGTGGGGCCTTGGCAAGTCCTTGGTACATGGTAATGAAGATGAACAATCCCTGATTTTGGCTCCTCTTTGTGTTGGCACTGGGGCTGTGCTGTGAACTGTTTATTTTGCCTAGGAATGCCGATCATGCTGTGCTACCCTCACCAGATGCTAACCATGGGGTCTCTGATTTCAGACTGAAATCTCTAGGAAGAGGATGCCCTATCATCCATTTCTCCACATTTGCTTCAGATATTTCATTATACTACCATGTAGCTGAATAACACAGAAAATTTGCACCCAGGAGTGGGACACGCACTGATGTGAAGATGTGGAGGAGCCGTTATGGTTGGTTAGTGGAAGACGTTGGAGGAATTTGGAGGGGCAGCTTAGAGAAAGCCTAAAATTGCTTATATGAGCTTAGTGAATGACTCTGGTGGCAGGGTTAGCAAAGATGAATGTTGTGAAAAATGTGGGTTGTATAGGTCATGCTGATGAGGTTTCAACTTCAAAGGATGACTCCCTTTTGGAATTGGACCAGATCTTTTTGTTGTTGTTGTTTTGTCAGTTGTGGGGCCTGAACTCTGGGCTTGGGCACTGTCCCTCAGCTCTTCAGCTCAAGGCTAGCCTCTACCACTTGAGCCACTTCTGGCTTTTTCTGCTAATGTGGTGCTGAGGAATCGAACCCAGGCCCTCATGCATGCAAAGCAAGCACTTTATCACTGAGCCACTTTTCCAGCCTGGGAGATAATTAATTTTTTTTACATTGGGTAAAAGAATATTGACTATATAAAGCCCATGTTTTGATTTTTCTGGGAATCTGAGTTTAAAAGATTACTTGGGGAAGCAGATTTCAAGGAAATAAACCATTCAGGATATAGAACGTGTATCACTGGCAGCTTTTCATCGGGTTTACAGTGAGAATCAGGAGGAAAAAGGAACACAGTGGGAAGACTTTGAAAATTTGCATTTTTCCTACAAACGTGCACTTGGGCGCTGTTTTGATTGTCTTTTCCTTTTGTCTTATTTGTTAGTTTGTCTTTGGGAAGGGATGGGTGGGCAAAGAAAAGGTGGGACAAAGGGTGAACAAATACAGCTGGGGTATTCACTAGACACTGTTGAAAATGAACTGTATGACTTGTGGATGGGGATGGGAGGAAAAAACTGGGAGAGAGGGAAGGGGTGACACTGTCCAAAAAGAAATGTACTCTTTACCTGACTTATGTAACTGTAGCCTCTCTGTGCATCTTCTATAATAACAATAATAATATATTTTTTAAAAGAATATAAACAGAAGTGTAATTTCATAATTTTCTCATTGTCCTCCCCTCACCGAATAAATTGACCAAGCTTGGACCATTAGAAAAATAAAGCAGGGCTGGGAAGGTGGCTCAGTGGTAGGTAGAGTGCTTGCCTTGCATGCTTGAGGCCCTGGGTTCGATTCCTCTGCATCACAAGAACAAGCATTCGACAAGATCCAACACCCCTTTATGAGGAAGGTTCTGGAAAAATTAGGAATCCATGGAACATTCCGCAATACAATAAAGGCTGTACATGACAAACCTATAGCCAGCATTATACTTAATGGTGAAAAACCAAAGCCATTTCCTCTTAACTCAGGAACCAGACAAGGATGCCCAGTCTCTCCACTTCTCTTCAATCTAGTATTAGAATGCCTAGCTACAGCAATAAGAGAAGATACAAACATAAAGGGAATCCAAATATGGAAAGAAGAAGTAAAACCCTCCCTCTTTGCAGTTGACATGATCTTGTATTTAAAGAATCCCATAGACTCCACTCCCAAATTACTCAAGCTGATTCAAAACTTTGGCAAAGTAGCAGGGTATAAAATTAACCCCCAAAAATCAGTGGCTTTTCTATATGCCAACAATGAGAAAAGTGTGGCTGAAATTAGGAAAGCAACTCCATTCGTAATAGCCCCACAAAAAATAAAATACCTAGGAATTAACTTAACCTCTATGATGAAAACTTAAAAAACTTGAAAAAGGAAATCAAAACAGAACTTAGAAAGTGGCAAAAACTCCCATGCTCCTGGAATGGAAAGATTAACATCATGAAAATGGCAATACTTCCCAAGGCTATCTACAAATTCAATTCGATACCTATCAATATTCAAACCTCATTCTTCAAGGAAATAGAAGAGGCAATCCAAAAATTCATATGGAACAATAAAAGACCCTGAATAGCTAAAACAATTCTCAATAGAAAGAACAGTGCTGGAGAAATATCAATACCAAATTTCAAACTCTACTATGAAGCCATAGTAATCAAAACAGCTTGGTACTGGCACAAGAACAGACCAATGGAATAGGACCAATGAAATAGAATTGAAAACTCAGAAATGAACCTACAGACCTATAGCCATCTAATATTTGATAAGGGAACTAAAAAATAGAATGGAAGAAAGACAGCCTCTTCAGTAAATGGTGCTGGCAAAATTGGTTAACTACTTGTAGAAAACTAAAGCTATATTCTTATATATCACCCTGCACCAGAATCAACTCCAAATGGATCAAAGACCTCGGAGCCAAAGCAGACACTCTGAAAACACTACAGTATGGACTAGGAGAAACCCTAGGTCTCCTAGACACAGGCCAAAATTTTCTTAATAGAGACCCAGAAACAGAACACATCAAAGAAAGATTGGACAAATGGGATTGCATGAAGTTGCAGAGCTTCTGCATGGCAAAGGACATAGCTAGCAAGCTCAATAGAAAGCCCATGGTTTGGGAGAAGATCTTCACTAGCCATACAACAGACAAGGGTCTCATATCTAAAATATACCTGGAACTCAAAAAATTAAATCCCCAACAACAAATCTTCAAAGAAACAACTGCCCAATAAATAAGTGGGCTAAAGACTTAAAGAGAAACTTCTCTGAAGAGGAAAGAAGGATGGCCAATAGACACATGAAGAAATGCTCAAACTCCCTAGCCATAAAAGAAATGCAAATCAAACAACATTGAGATACCACCTCACTCCAGTTAGAATGGCTATAATCAAGAACTCTAATAATAACAGATGCTGGAGGGGATGTAGCCAGAAGGGAACCCTACTGCATTGTTGGTGGGAGTGTAAATTTGTTCAACCACTTTGGAAAGCAGTTTGGAGGTTCCTCAAAAGACTCCACATAGAGCTCCCCTATGACTCAGCAATCCCACTTTTGGGCATTTACCCAAATGTTCACAAACAAGACCACATTAAAGCTACCAGCACGACTATGTTTATTGCAGCATTATTTACCATAGCCGTGGTATAGAACCAACCCAGATGCCCCTCAGTAGATGAATGGATCAAGAAAATGTGGTATATATACACAATGGAATTCTATGCCTCCATCAGAAAGAATGACATTGCCCCATTTGTTAGGAAATGGAAAGACTTGGAAAAAATTATATTAAGTGAAGTAAGTGCGGCCCAAAGAAACATAGGTCCCATGGTTTCCCTTATTTGCAATAACTAGTATATGTCTGAGACAAGCAGAAATGGTCAGATAAGTTGATGTTAGGGATTGCCACGGCTGCTGGCAAGTGCTCAGATCTGTCTCCTTGCCTGGATTTTCCCTCTCTGGCCTAACTCTCTGTACTATGATGGCACACTTGGTGTGATTCTCTGGCTTAGGACTGTTCACTGGAACACTAAAACTGCTTTCTATGCGAGAGCTTGTTTAGCCTCCAGCTTCTCCTCCACCATCTTCCCGGAACTCTCCCCTTTCTCTGTTTTTGTGGCCGATCTAAACACAGGTGCTGGTTCTAAGACCAGCTGGTTCTTAGAACCAGCACCTGTGCTTAGATCTGGCCTTTTCCTCAGCCACTCTTTAATTCCTAATTATGTAACCAGAGCCAATTACCTGTCAACGCCCATGGAACAATAGTGGGATGGGACCCCAATGTGGGGGATGGGACTGTGGGTCTCAAAAACTAGGCTGATTCTCCACTACTGAGATGTACTTTTAGCTCTAACAAATTAACTGACAGCTGCAGACATGGCTTAGTAGAAGAGGATTTGACTGACAGGTGAGAGAGTCCTAGGTTTGATCTCTAGCAAAGCCAACATTAATTTAAAAAATAAATGAATAAAAGGCAATGTGGCCCAGACTCCAGTGGCTCACGCTTGTAATCCTAGCAACTCATCAGGCTGAGATTTGAGGATCCCAGTTCAAAGATAGCCTGGGCAGGAAAGGTGTAAGACTCTTATCCCCAATTAACCACCAGAAAACCAGAAGTGGAACTGTGGATCAAAGTGGTAGAGCACACAAAAGCTTAGAGACAGCACCCAGGCACAGAGTTCAAGCCCCATGACTCTCAATCTCTCTCTCTGTCTCTCTGTCTCTGTCTCTCTCTTTCTCTCTCTCTCTGTCCCTCTCTGTCTCTGTCTCTGTCTCTCTCTCTCTCTCTCTCTCTCTCACACACACACACACACAAAGGTAGTGTGGTAATTGAGCCTCAGAAAGGCTAAGTAACCTGCCCAAAGTTATAGCATGAATAACTGGTAGATTCTTGATTCCAATCCATTGTATCTGTGGCTTTACTGTGCCCCTTCTAGGAAACCAAAACCATATACTGCCACTTTCCAGATCCACACATCTGGCTGTGTCCTCTATAAACTACAGATATCCCAATACAACTGACAGCCCTCTAATCACATTGTACTCATCATGACTTCACTGAGAAGAATAACAGAGACCATGGGGCCCCAAGGCCCTACTCTACTCCTGGAGAAAGAAAGGATCTATAGAAGGGAGTTTAGAGGCTATGAATGGGAGACAGTGTTTTTCTCTGAGAGACAATGATTATTGACACATTATTATTTTTTATTTACTCTTTGTCAGGCAGAGTCTTGCTATATATTCTACATGTCACTATGTAGGCCAAGCTGGCCTTATATTCCTGATTTTCCTATTTCTGCCCCCTATCTTATTTAGTTGTTTCCTTTTTTATTTAACCATTGGCAATACAGTGGTGTATGGTGTGAATATGTAAAATCAGATAGGTGGGTAAGTTTTACTTGGGGTACCACCTTATTCTGATATATGAAAAGAGAAAATTCTCTGAGACTGTTTTTTTACTGGAGACTCATTATAAATTTCCTAAATGTATTAATTGTAATTAGATCCTGAGAGCAGTGCTTTCAGTAAAGAGCTTACTTGTAAATAGATTCCATAAAAGTAACTATGGAAGGGGACAGGCTACTTTGCTTGACTGTGGTAAATTATTTCACTCTGCATATGTTGCAAAGCTCTATATAATAAAACTAACTATAAAACAATAACACCACCAACATAAAATAATTTTGGAATAGATGTAAAAGATTAAAAAACCAGAATAGCACTTGCACATAGCATAGCTCTCCTCTTGATTCCTATGAACCCTTTATTGTGTATGATTTAGAGCTTGGAATGTGGCTACAGTTTTTGAACCATGATGGATTCCAGCTGAGGACCTACACCTCACTGGGAACGAGGAACAGCTGAAACATGTCACATTGTGGCATCCTTAAACAAGTAAATTAAATGGATAGGATGTGAATTGCTTTAGTGTGGACTCAGTTTGGGTGAGATTGTTCTTTGATATAAGAGCAATATAAATTACAACAGCATGAGCTTTCTTGTCATGACAGTGACTGAGCTATACTCCCTTTTCAAGGGGGGATTATGTATTTGTTGGTCTTTGAAGTCGTCTAAAATGCCAGGATCGATTGTCTTCCCACACAGGGGGACCCCTCCAAGGATTCTACAGTGCTGTTGGCAATTGCTGAGTTGTCTTCAGTATTGATCCACAGACCCTGGAATGTAACTATGCCAATTCTTATAGTGTTCAGGGAGAGGTCACACAAATGGATCTGCCTGATACAAAGCAAACAGTGAAGATGAAACTCATTCATTATTGCTTGTTTCTAATGATTTCCTTCTTAGCACAGTGCCCCTACTCTGTTAGGCCACATTCCTATGGGTCCTGGCATCTTGCTGTCTACATTAATGTGTCCCTCTCCTCTCATGTGTCCCCGTATGAATGGCTCTTCATAGAGCCTAGCTTCTGAGGACCGGCTGTGTTGTTCATATGTGCAGTTTGTATTTCCAAAGGCCCGGAGAAGTGAGTATCCAAACCTTCATCTACAGACAAGGAAGCAAACTGAAAGAAGTTAGGTGTAATGCAAAATCACATACCCTGGTTCTCTCTGACTCCAAAGCCAAGCCTCTTTCCAATCAAAACACTTTGTATTGTTAACCTTGCTGAGGTACAGCCATTGTGTCCAGATGGGATACTCTTCATCATTGTCATACTATGTCAACTGGTAGAACGTGAGTGCCTGTTAGGGTGAAGCCACACTGAAAAGGTATGACACTGTGTCTTCCTGCCTTCCCCTTCCTGAATGCTACCAGTTCTGATGCAGCCACCCTGGAGTTCCTTGGTAGGAAAGGCTGGCTGCAGAGCAGAATTTATTCTTGTAGTGTTCCCTTAGGTGAGGCAATACCATAACCCTCTTCTACCCCCATACTGTGTCCTGCTGTTTTTTTTTTATTTCATTCTCTAGCAGTTAAGAATTTAAAGGGAGGCTGGGAATGTGGCTTAGTGGTAGAGTGCTTGCCTAGCATGAGTAAGCCCTAGGTCCAATCCTCAGTACCATATAAACAGAAAGAAATGGAAGTGGCACTTTGGCTCAAGGGGTAGAGTGTTAGCCTTGAGCAAAAGAAGCTCGGGGACAGCGCCCAGGCCCTGAATTCAAGCCCCATGCCTGGCAAATAAAAAAAAAGAATTTAGAGGCACCTGGGCTCTGGGACCTCATGCCTATAATCCTAGCTACACAGGAGGGCCAAGATCTGAGAATCACAGTACAAGTCAGTCCAGGCAGGAAAGTTTGTGGCACTCTTATCTCCAATGAACAACCAAAAAAGCTGGAAGTGGAACTGTGACTCAAGTGGTATGGTGCTAGCCTTGAGCAGAAAAGCTCAGGAACAGCTCTCAGGCCCTGAGTTCAAGACCCAGAACTGGCACAAAAAGAAAAAGAATTCAGAGGCAAAGAGGACCAGAGGGAGTGTTTGTAGTACCTGCAGCATAGTTTTGTAATTGGGCCAGACTCTTGAATTTTAAGTGGACCCTAAAACTGAGGATGGAAACCTGACAGTACTACTGTGTATGTCTGTTCTTCAGCTGTCTCATTTATCAGATGTGTAAAATCAAAGTGCCCCATCCGTAAATCTCGCCTAGCACATCCATCCTGAGCAAACCCTCCCACATTCCCTTCAGGCTAGGAGGGTGAGGTACCCTCCTGTGTGCTGCTGGCATGGATACTTTAACTCTGGGAACATTTACCTTACACAATGCAGAGCAGGGACCTCTTTTTGCAAGGCTGCTATCCATAAATAATCCCTGATCACTCTTTTAGTCCTGTATCTAGGGAGATGATGTCTAGGCAGCTGGTGCTTATAATTTGTCTTTTTGGTGATTGAAGGCCCTTTACTTAGTTCCTTAGTCCATCCTTGGTAGTTATTTCTTTTTTAAAAAAAAAATTAATGTTTATTATCTGCAGCCGATACACAGAAAGTATTGACAGTAATAAAATATGAGCTTAGCAATTAAACAAAGCCTATTTTACACAGCTTTACAAAATAACAGCTAATCAAATTTTACTAAAGATAATTTATTTGTAATATAATAAACATATGATAGAAATTATTTTTAAAAAACCCTGAAACATAGCCAGAGAAAATAATACCCAATTCAATATCAATTGATGCAAAGTAGTTTTCTCCCACATAGTATAGGCCCATAGTCTTCAACAGTTTCTTTAATTTATTTTCTAAAAGCTAAGTAAATTTCTTCTGACTGTGGCTGTGAGATTTACTATGTCTTTGGAATGTCTTTCAATTCTTATAGTCACGTCTCAAAGGAAAGAATTATTTTATTTATTTTTCTTTTTTTATTGTGAAAAAACTGTACAGAGTGATTACAATTACATGGGCAAGATAATGAGTACATTTCTTATCAAGCATTGTAGCCTCCTCCTTTGTTTCCCCTTTCCATCCCTTCCAAGCCTCCCCCCCACCCAATCCTCCCCCCACCCCTTGGTAGTTATTTCTGCAGTAGAAATTATTCCAGAGAATGGAGCAGGAAAAGGGCATCAGGTTGTGTGTGTGTGTGTGTGTGTGTGTGTGTGTGTGTGTGTATGTTTGTGCCAGTCCTGGGCTTTAACTCAGAGCCTAGGTTCTGTCCCTGAGATTTTTCATTAAGGCTAGCACAATACCACTTGAGCTACAGCTTTACTTCCATCTTTTTTTTTTGGTGGTGGTGGATCATTGGAGATGAGTCTCATAGACTTTCTTGCCTGGGCTGGCTTTGAACTGTGATCCTCAGATCTCAGCCTCCTGAGTAGCTAAGATTACAAGTATGAGCAAGTAGTGCCCAGCAAAAGCACATCTTCGTAGTCAGATTTTCTTTAGAGTGCAAGAAGAGGAAAGTGTCTTTCATTCCTTCCTAATTCTGAAATTCCTTTTAGAAGAGACTACAAACTTCTGTACTACATGTTGGCCAGTCTCAGTTGGTCTATATCTTGTTTTCTAGTGGACCAGCACTGATCAGTAACCAAATATTCCCTTGTACCTTGTGTGCAGTGCACACAGTAGGCCCCTCAAACCTCTATTCAGTAGGAGGACTGTTGAGTGGTTTTAGACCTGCTAATTATGCATATGGATTTGGGGCTACAGTGAAGAAGTCTCACAAAATAAGGACATCTATGCATCAGAGAGCCTCATCTGGTTGTAGTCTTATCTTTTTGACCAGATCCTCCTGTTCACTCACTGTCCTTTCCCTACTTTCTTCCTCCTTTTGGCTCTGTGGTACTTCACAGAGATTTGCCTGTAGCATCTGTGGCCTGTGATCTTCCTTCTCTGTCTAGCTGACCAATCAAAGGCTTCTCCCCTTGACCCTGGCCCTGGTGCTCTGGTCCTCACATATATCAGCTACTATTCAGCTCCCTCCTCACTGCTCTGACATCCTTGCACTGGGCCAGCTGGGCTCTGCCTGAGATTCTCCTTCCCAGCTCATACTTTTGTCTGGAAAGCCAATCTAGCTGATTCCTTTCCCCTTCCTGTTTATGCCAGAATGTCACCTCCAGATGGCCTCTTGCTGGTCACTTTCCAATTCCACCCAGTTTTTATCCATGTGTCCATGATCTAAATTCTATCTCTTTCCCACCTAAGTGGGAAAGCACCCTATAACTTCTAGCATAGTGTATAATTTTCTAGTACAGTTTATACCAATTGTCTCTTTCCCCAAGTGTTTACCTGACCTTCCCCAGATGTGTCCAATGTCCTGTGCCTGACCCTCCCACTGTCCTGGATCTTGAACTCAAGGGCTGTGCTCTGTCCCTGAGCTTTATACCTCAAAGTTAGTGCTCTACCAGTTGAACCACAACTCCACTTTCAGCTTTTTGGTGGTTAATTGGAGATAAAAGTCTCACAGACTTTCCTGCTGGAGCTGGCTCCAATTGCCTTTTTTTTTTTTGGTCTGTCATGGGGCTTGAACTCTGGTCATGGGGCTTGAACTCTGGTCATGGGGCTTGAACTCTGGCCTGGGTGCAGTCCCTCAGCTCTTCAGCTCAAGACTAGCGCTCTATCACTTGAGCCACAGTGCCACTTCCTGGGGCTGGCTTTATACTGTGATCCTTAGATCACAGCCTCCTTGTAGCTAGGATTACAGGCGTGAGCCACTGGCTTTCTCCTCAACTTTTGAGAAGCCTTCTTCTGAATTATGGAATTAAGGAATATGAAAAGTTGAACTGTCTTGGCATTTTATCCAAGGGTTATAGCTTCCTTCCTCCTACACAAGTGAGACTATTTCCTCAGACTTTACACTTCCATCAGGAAGCAGCAGGCTCCACAACAAGTAAGAGGCAGGTGAATTTCAGCAAGTCTCATCTGTCATCAAGGAATCTGCCCAGGCACTGGTGGCTCACGCCTGTAATCCTAGCTATTTAGGAGTCTGAGATCTGAGGATCACGGTTCAAAGCCAGCTCAGGTAGGAAAGTCCATGAAACTCTTATCTCCAATAAACCACCAGAAAATCGGAAGTGGCGCTGTGGCTCAAGTGGTAGAGCACTTGCCTTGAGTCGAAGAGCTGAGGGACAGCATCCAGGCCCAGAGTTCAAGCCTCATGATTGACCAAAAAAAAAAAAAAAAAAGAAGAAGAAGACTCTGTCCCAGCATGAGTTTGACAAGGTACACTTGTTTGGTAGGCTTGCTGAATAGATTTTACAAATTTTTGGGTTTGTGGACAGGTGAATAACAACAAAACAAAACATAAGGCTTCTTGGCATCAGGCAAAGGGTTATCACATGACAATTCCTGCTCTGTTTAAATACACTTGAAACACAGGTCCAGGGAGAAACTCTGCCATCTTACCCTAACATGTTGGGTTTATGGAATGATCAGGTCATGATTCTGTCTTGTCACTGAGCTGTCTCAGTCTAGAAAGGAAACAGGTTATCTGTCTCAGTTTGAATCTTTGTCACATGGTGCAGACTGTGTTGTTTCAATCCTCAGAAGTTGGAGAGAGAGATAACATTCTGAGGGAGGTTATTGTTTCTTTTACCCTACTCACATTTCTGTTAGTTGATCTGTGCACTTGGCTCCCATGGTATAACTGTCACAGTCTCAGGCTCATTGTGTCCCCTGGGCACGTGATGGCATTTGGCAAGAGCCCTTTTTATTCATCAGCCCTAGATTCTTCTTTCAGAAGATGTGTATGTAGGGCACACACTAGTGATTACCACCTGTAATCCTAGCTAGGTACGAGGGGAGATGGAAAGGAACTGGGTTTGAGCCCTACCCAGGCAAAACATTTTCAAGGCAGCTCATTCGAAAAGGCTGAGAATGGTGGACACATCTCTGATACCAGCTACAAAGGAAAACTTTAGTAGAGGTATTGTATTTTGCTTGGGCAAAAAGTGAGAACTTACCTCAAAAAATAACGACAGCATAATGATATCTAGTAAATGCTGTTTGAAAAAGGGGTAGGAAGGAAAAGAGGAATGGGAATAGGATGGAAGTTACAAGTGTATTTTGTCCATGTAACAAAATATCACATCTGGCTTAGTCGGTTTCTTAAATCAGTTTATTTCAGTAGGTAGAATGAAGCTCTGCCTTATTGTGAGGGGGACTTTGTGACCCTCCTCCCAGGCTAGTTCAGTGGGAGGGCGATCTGCTGCTCTCCTCTCTTGAAGTTGCTGTGAGGGAGCTTGAATTTGGGTAGGGTTGTGGCCTGTCAGCGATCGGTAGCTTTTCCCTAAGGTGCTAGCTCCTGAGACACTCTTGTGGCCCAGCCTGGAGCTACCCCATTTGTTAGGAAATGGAAAAGCTTGGAAAAAATCATAAGTGAAATAAGCCAGACCCAAAGAAATATAGGTCCTATAGTTTCCCTTATTTGCAATAATTAGTAAATGTCTAGGATAATCTTATCAGATGAGCAGAAAAGCTCAAAAGCTATGTACATATGACCATATAAGATGATGCTAAGCAAAATGAACCCCAAGATATGGAAACAAGAAATTTTCCTTTGTTGTTTTTAACGTATGGTGTGCTTTTTTTTGTTTCTTTTGTATATTCTTACCCCTATGGTATATCCCCTGTTGTCACTGTACTTGATTTTGATACCTTGCATCTTGTATATACATTTATCTAATTTGGGGAGGGGAAGGGGAATAACAAAATGCTGAAATAAGGTCACAGGATGGCCAATTGCAACAATGAGACTCACAAGACACTATGTTGGAAATGAACCTTACAACTTTGGGGGGGGGGGAGTGGGAAGGGTAGGGGAGGGAAGGGATAGGGAGAAAAACAAAAGAGGGAGTAACAATGCCCGACAAGAAATGTACTCATTACCATACTGATGTAACTGTAAGCTCTTTGTACAGCATCTTTACAATAAAATAAAATGAAATATCACAGCCGGGCACCAGTGGCTCACGCCTTTAATCAAGAGGCTGAGATCTGAGGATCATGGTTCAAAGTCAGACCCAGCAGGAAAGTCCATGAGACTCTTATTTCCAATTAATCACCAGAAAACCAGAAGTGGCACTGTGGCTCAAAAATGGTAGAGCATTAGCCTTGAGCTGAAGAGCTCAGGAACAGCATCCAGGCCCAGAGTTCAAGCCCCATGACCAACCAAAAAGAAAGAAAGAAAGGAAGGAAGGAAGGAAAGAGAGAAAGAGAGAGAGAAAGAGAGAAAAATATCACAGTGAAAACATCTCATTATCAGTGTATGCAAAACAAGAGCAAAAAGGACTGGAGATTGGCTGTCTGCCTAGTCAGCATCAAGCCCTGAGTTCAAGGGCTGGGAAGGTGGCTCAGTGGTAGAGTGCTTGCCTTGCATGCATGAGGCCCTGGGTTCGATTCCTCAGTACCACATAAGCAGAAAAAAAAAGCTAGAGGTGGCACTGTGGCTCAAGTGGTAGAGCACTAGCCTTGAGCTGAAGAGCTGAGGGACAGTGCCCAAGCCCAGGGTTCAGGCCCCACGACTGGCAAAAACAAAAAGCCCTGAGTTCAAATCCCAGTCTTATTCTTCATCCCCCCTCTAAAGAAGATGTTTGTGAAGAGTCTGGATGGAATGTGAAACCACAGATAAGCTGAACTTTGGAAAGATGCACCCAGGAAACTTGTGTGGTCTTAGCAGTTCCCTGAGAATCAGGCTATGAAATACTTGGGTTCCTTTCTCAATGTTATTGAGGCATCAGAAGATAGATGTCTCCAAATCCCAGAAGGCGATGGAAATATCCCATGTATCCCTGAGCAATGGGTATCATTTATTTATTTATTTGTCTGTCATGGGGCCTGAACTCTGGGCCTGGACACTGTCCTTCAGCTCTTCCGCTCAATGCTAGCACTCTACCACTTGAGCCACAGCACCACTTCCGGCTTTTTCTGCTTATGTGGTGCTGAGGAATATAACCCAAGACCTCATGCATGCAAGGCAAGCACTCTACCACTGAGCCATCTTCCCAGTTTATCTATCTACCATCTATCTATCTATCTATCTGTCTGTCTGTCTGTCTGTCTGTCTGTCTGTCTGTCTGTCTGTCTGTCTATCTATCTATCTATCTATCTATCTATCTATCTATCTTTCATTGTAGGGCTTGAACTCAGGGCCTGGGTGCTGTCCTTGAGTTTTTGTACCCAAGGCTAGTACTCTTTACCAGTTTGAGCTATAGGGCCACTTCCAGTTTTCTCGTAGTTAGTGGAGATAAGAGCCTCACTGACTTTCCTGCTCAGGCTGGCTTTGAACCTCATTTCTCAGATCTCAGCCTCCTGAGTAGCTAGGATTATAGGCATGAGCCACCAGAGCCTGGTTTGTTACTGGTATTCCCAACATACTTGCAATATGTATTAGGTACAGATTTATAAATAAAAGAACTACCTTTGATAAGACCCCATGTTTAGTTATGAAGATTTTCAGGGCTCCCACACCCCCAACTTCTGGTAGAAAATGAACCTGGCAAGTCAAATCGAAATTCAATCCAGAAATATGTGTGAGAAAAGCACAGTGATAGATTCCAGAAAGGCTAGCTCTCCTTTCCAATGAATAATGTTTTTGGACAAATACACTGGCAACTCCAATTCTTATTACTGACAAGAAACTTGGTATGAACTCAGGGTTTTGTGCTTGCTAGGCTTGTGTACAAAAGCTGAGCCAGAGTACCAGCCCTTCTTTACCTGTTATTTTCATGTAGGATCTGGAGTTTTGCCAGGACTGGGCCTGGACCTTGAACCTCCAATGTAATCATCCTGTCTTGGCTGGGATAACTCACACACCACCATGCCCAACAATTGGCTGGGATGTGTGTTAGAAACATGTATCTCTAGCCCACAGCTGCATCAGTGAAATGCCCTCCACCCAGACCTGAACTCTACCCTGCCCTTAACAAAGAAAAGATAACTCTCCCTGTGGCTCCTGCAGGTTTCTCTAGGATAGGTCCCCATACTCCCTGCCTAGACCTAGCTGTACCTCTAGCACTGATGCTATAAGGATGCCCATGAATAGGGAGAGGTGCCATTTCTCCCTCTCCCTTGAGAGAGGTGGCTGTGTCAGCCTCAGCTGACAAACCCCTTTTCCTGTAGATAACTGTGTCCACGTGGTCTTCTGAGATGGGTGCTTTCAATGTGGGAAACTGGTTTTCCTCTCACTGGCCTTGAACTTTAATCTTACGGATCCCAGCCTTCTAATTGTGTTATTTTAAAATATATTTCTGGAAGCATTGGCAAGTGTGAATGAATACTTAAGGATGGATTGCAGGTAGAATAGTACCACTCTTTATATTGATATTGATATCCCAGAGGAAATCTTGGTTTTCCACACCCACAGAACAATTCATTAGTGCTGATTAGAAATGAAATGACTCGATTCCAAGGAAGGCATCCTTCAGGGTCCCCATTGTTTATGGTTCAGCAAAGAGAAATAATCCTATTTCTAAATAATCATTTTAACAGTGCCAACTGTCCAGACAGAAAGAATCAACATGGTGTATGTGTGTATGTGGGGAGGGAGGTTGTAAAGGAATTGTCACACAATCTACAGTTGTAGAAGGTGGCATTTCAAACTGCAATCAGGTTCACAGGGTAAAGACTGAGGGATGCATTGATTTTGTTGCTCAATCTAAAGACTGTCTGCAGGTAGAATTTCCCTTTCCTTGATAGAGCACCTGCCCAGCAAGGGAGATGCTGTGTGTTCAAATCCTGGGTATCGCTGTTTGAATAACTATCATCTTGTATAATAGAACTTGACTTAATTATTCTGTATAAGTTCTGCTTATTACATATCCACCTCCATTTCCCCGTTTCTGCAGCCTCCACTCCTGGTAATGATAGTTCTATTTGCTTTTGATGAATTCAGCATTTTGTATATTCTTCATAGAAGTAAAATCTTGCATTTTTTTCCTGGTACACATTTTTTTTGCCAGTCCTGGGGCTTGAATTCAGGACTTGGTCTCTGTCCCTGAGCATCTCTGTGCTCTACCACTTAAGCCACAGAACCACTTCCAGCCTTTTCTGTTTATATGGTATTGAGGACTTGAGCCCAGGGCTTCATGCATACTAGGCAAGCACTCTACCACTAAGTCACATTCCCAGTCCCTCTTGTATACTTCTTAACTTAGCATAATGATGACCAGGTTCACACGTTGTCCAAAATTACAGATCTACATTTTAAAAGAGTAATATTCTATTGTGTGTATATGTATGTGTGTGTATACCATAATTTCTTTATTGATTCATCTACTGAGGGATATTTCATTCTCTGTGGCCCAGGAGCTCCATGATTGCCGAATCCTATCAACTGTTAGAGCTGGGGCCATTCCCTTGGCTAGAAGATGTGAAATGGGAGCACAGGTATGTACACAATCTTGGTACAGGAAAAAGTTGGAAAAACATTTAAAAATATTTTGAATAAGCTGTACTTGAATTTATTATATATCATTAAACTCAACAATATGGATTATTTTGCAATGATTAGTAATACTATAATATATTCATTATATATGTATAATTCAATGTTCCTTTTTCTTTTCTTTTTTTTCATTTTGGTCAGTTGTGGGGCTTGAATTCAGGGCCTGAACACTGTCCCTGAGATGATTGTTTTGCTCAAAGCTAGCACTCTACCACTTAGAGCCACAGTGCCACTTCTGGTTTTCTGGTGGTCAATTGGAGATAAGAGGCTGATGGATTTTCCTGCCTGGGCTGCTTTGAACCGCAATGATCAGACCTCAGGCTCCTGAGTAGCTAGGAGTACAGACATGAGACTCTAGCACTTGGCATTTAATTATCTTTGAGTGGTTTTACAAAGCTGTTTCAATTCAGCATGTCAATTTATGAGTACAATATATCTTGAAATACTTGTACAAAGGGGTTTCAATTGAACATGTCGCTTTATGATTCCAATACATATTGGTCAACGTCACCCAGTCCATCATCCTCTTGCCATACTCCCACAACAAACTCAAACCCACACTTACCTGGAAGTTACCTGGCAAGGATTCCTGGAGGTGCTGGCATTTAGAAACTTTCATTTGCTTTGTGGGCAGGAAAAAGTCAAGGGCAGGATATTTAAAACAAACAAACAAGTCCTACTTTTTGTTTCCAATCACGAAGGGAGGGGGAAGACAAGTACATTAAGATTTGTATGGAGCACTCTTGCTATCTAGCAGTCAACCAATTGCTCAGTCACAAGTCCTGGCATATATTTTGTCTTGATGTCTTTTTTCTGTTAGAATTTATGTTTATAAATGGAATGACAGGTGAGCTGAGCGCTGGTGGCTCATGCCTGTAATCCTAGCTACTCAGGAGGCTGAGATTTGAGGACTGAAGTTCAAAGCCAGCCCAGGCAGGAAAGTCTGTGAGACTCTTATCTTCAATTAACCACCAGAAAACCAGAAGTGGCACTGTGACTTAAAGTGATAGAGCTCTAGCCTTGAGTAAAAGAGCTCAGGGACAGTACCCAGGCCCAGAGTTCAAGCCCCACAACTGACAAAACCCAACAAAAACCTGACATGTGAACCACTTTTGACAACTAAAAACACCACTAAACATATCAAAACATGTTTATTTAGGGCTCCTTGAGCATACTGGCCATTAACCCCTACTGAGTCTGGTCCTTAGAGGCATAGCAAAAGAAATAGGAAGTCTTGGCTACATAAGGAGGACTTGGCCATGGCCTCAAATTGGAGGCTTCTGTAATGGAATGTAGGAGCTCAGTGTTGTCCCTGCAAGACTCCCTCAGTGATTGACATTCTGATCAACCCTCACTGGTCCAAATGACTTCAAGAAGAGAAACAGAACATTTCCCATAAAGGAGAGGCTCCAGTGGATGCTATGAAGCTTCAAGGGACTGAGGTCTGCAGTTGTGATCACAAAGGTGATGCCTTAGAAGTCAGTGGGTGTGACACTGAGAAGCAGGTCCCCAGGCTGGTGGGAGTGGGAGAAGCAGGGCCAGGTAGCAGGTCTTGTCCATTTTCAATCCCAAGTCTTGTTTGATAGGCAATAGCAAGCACCCAGGAAGAACACCTTCAGCTCTCTCAGGATCCCCAAGAACTAGAACCTATCATACCTGGCTAGAAACCAGCTGCAGACGGTTCTCTGATACTTTTGGAGATCTACTGAGGCATTTGGTTCTATATTTTACTAAGAGTGGCTCCTACTACTCCGTTTTCCAGACAGGGAATGAAACCTCAAGATAACATGAACTGCCTACCACCTAGAATGGCTCTGTATTTCTTGGGCCGCTAGATGGCAACATTGCATGGTGCTTCTAACTTTCCCTGTTCTTCCTCCACCCTTTGTGTTTCTAAAAACTGTGCTGAGCATTATTGCAGTACAAACCCTTATTCTCCCTGAGTGCACAGTGGGCCTCTGCCCTAAGTCTGAGGATCTTATCCCAGAAGAGGCCTTCTGAAGGTTCTCTAGTTAAAATCCACTGTCCATGAGAAAAGCAACTTTATTTATTTATTTTTGTTGGTCCTGGTACCTCAGGGCTGGGGTGTAGTGCCTGAGCTCTTTTGCTCAAGGCTAGAGCTCTACCACTTTGAGCCACTGTGGCACTTCAGTTAATTAGTTAATTGGAGATAAGAGTCCCAAGGGGACTTTTCTTTTTGGCTTCTTTGGGAACTGAAATCCTCAGATCTCCACCTTCTGAGTAGCTAGGATTATAGGTGACAGCTACCTGCACTGGCTAAAAAGCAACTTTAAAAGACCAAGTCTAGGGGCTGGGAAGGTGGCTCAGTGGTAGAGCGCTTGCCTTGCATGCT
>NW_012267550.1:190024-231984 GCF_000151885.1 Dipodomys ordii | reverse complement strand
GGCGCTGTAGCTCAAGTGGTAGAGCGCTAGCCTTGAGCTGAAGAGCTGAGGGACAGTGCCCAGGCCCAGAGTTCAAGCCCCATGACCGACAAAAAAAAAGAGAGATTAAGGTTCAAAGGCAGCTGGGGTGGGGAAAGTCGGTGAGACTCTTATGTCCAATTAATTACAAAAAACTAAGGCCAGAATGTTACTGTGGCTGAAAGTGGTAGAGCAAAAATGCTCAGCGATAGCACCCAGGCCTTATCTTCAAGCTCTAGGACCAACAGACACATAGACACAGATACAGATACAGACAGACAGACACACACAATATATATATATATACCTTGGGATGCAGTTTACAAAAGATGGCACCATTGCATGGTCTTGGATATCAGCATTAGTTGCATTATAGTGGGATCTCACACTCAGCAGAAAGCAAAAGCCCTGTATACAGATCCGAACTCAAAGATAGAGCCTCTAGATGAGCCATGGACTCAGGAAGAGATCTTTGTGTGGGATATGTTTAAGTTTCAATCTACATCATTACTAGTTTAGAGTCCACATGGGACATCTTCACCTTTCTCCTGAGAGAAGCATGGCCCTGTTGCTTTGAGAATCTGGTCCACCCTGGCTTAGTATCAGACTAGATGATAAAATGATTCTCTGCACCTCCTTCCCATCCTCCAACGTCAGTTAGCATAGTTGATGTCAAGTTTATAGATTGGGTTCTAAAACCTCCTGTTGCTTTGAGATTCTGGTCCACCCTGGCTTAGCATCAGACTAGATGATAAAATGATTCTCTGCACCTCCTTCCCCATCCTCCAACATCAGGTAGCATAGTTAATGTCAAGTTCATAGATTGGGCTCTAAAACTTCCCTGGTACAAGGTAGGAGGCACTGGGATGGAATGATGTTTCAGACAACATCACAGCCAGCTGAATCCATGGGCATTTGTGCACTCTTGAGACTACAGGTCCTTGTAGCTATGAAACAAAAGTGGGTCTCAGCTTATTATCACCTTAGGTAGCTAAGGGAGGGCCTTGACCACGACATAAGATTCAATTCTCTTTGGGTGTGGTACAGGAAAGGGTAATAAGCACAAGAGTTGGCTCTGAAATTTGGTGTGAGGATGGTCACATCTAACATTGGGAAGATTCTCCCAAACCCTACCCATGGCCTACCTGCAGTCAGAGCCTCTGGAACATGTTTGGTGCCATGGGAAGATTATCACTCTTCCATTTGAGCTAGCATCATCTGTAGCAGCGGTCTTGGGCCATGAGTCCACTTTAGCATTGGCAGTGGGGGTATTGGTTCTATGCCAGTTGTACTGGACAGGGTTAGCTGTGGGTGACACAACTGGTAAAATTGCTGGCTTTCCTTCCCTCCTTCCTTCCCTCCCTTCCTTCCTTCCATGTGCCAATACTGGGGCTTGAACTCAGTACTTGGGCACAGTACTTTGGCTTTTTTTGTTCAAAGCTAGCACTCTACCACTTGAGCCACAGCTGCACTTCTGGCTTTTTTGTGGTGAATTGGAGATAAAAGTCTCACAGACTTTCCTTTCCTGGGCTGGCTTTGAACTGTGATTCTCAGATCTCAGCATCATGAGTAGCTAGGATTACAGGCATGAGCCACTGATGCCTAGTTAGTTGCTATGATTTTAACACAGGAGACTGTAGCTGTTCCATTGATAATTTCTCCCAGCAATTGGGCAGAATCTCATAGTTCCCAACCACAGCCCAGTATCTCTAGACAAGTCATCTGGCCAGACATCGTCACCACTTTGTGAGGACTAACTACTCTCTTTAGTTATTACTCTTTGGCTTCAATCTTTACAATATACCAACTGCATTTGGGACAAACTTTAGCTTGAATTGGCATTTAGTACTGGATGAGGAGAGCAAACAAAGAGCAGACTCCTAGTAAGCCTAGACATAAGTACAGTATGATGCTGAAATAGTGGAAGTGACTATGGGTTCAGAGAAAGTAATTGGCCTACTTAGTATTTAGGGAAAGGCAGGCATGAAGGTTAGGAAGAGTGAAATTAATATCTGATCCTTCCGTGCCCAGATGTTGTTAAGTGGCCAGCCAGCACTGAAAGCTTTCGGGAACCCATGAGGTTACATACTAGTGTAAACAAGGTGCACAAACATGACCAGATAGAAATCAGTATGGAAAATTTTCAGAGAATTTAAAAGCTATTTTGAGGAAGTTTTACACAGTACTTGAATTTCAATAATGAGTTTCAATAAACTACAAAGAAATATTGCAATTCTCTAACAGAATATAATGAAAAAGAGAAGAATAAGAGGATCACAATTCAGGCTGGCCCTGGTATAGAGTGACATTCTATCTGCAAAATAACCAACAGAAGACAGGACTGGCAAATGACAGAAGTGATAATCTGCCAAGTAGGTGCAAGGACCTAAGTTCAAACCCAAGTACCTTAAAAACAAACAACAAAACTAGTAGCCAGGTGCTGGCATCTCACACCTATAATCCTAGCTACTCAGGAGGCTGAAATCTGAGGATCACAATTCAAAGCCAACCTGGGCAGGAAAAGTCTCTGAGACTCTTATCTCCAATAAACCACTTAGAAAACCAGAAGTGGAGCTGGGATTCAAGTAGTAGAGAACTAGTCTTGAGCAAAAAAGCTCAGGGACAGTGTCCATGCCTGGAGTTCAAGTACCAGGACTGGCACAAAAACAAACAAAACAATAAAACTAGAAGAAAAAAATTAAATTGCCAATTTAAAGTAATGATAAATGTTTGAGGAGATGGATATGGTTAAATGCTTGATAAGATGGATATGGTAGCTGGGTGCCGGTGGCTCACACCTGTCTGTAATCCTAGCTACTCAAGAGGCTGAGATCTGAGGATCATAGTTCAAGGCCAGCCTGGACAAGAAAGTCTGTGAGACTCTTATCTCCAACTAACCACCAGAAAAGGGGAAGTAGCACTGTGGTTCAAAGTGGTAGAGCACTAGCCTTGAGCTGAAGAGCTCAAGGACAGTGCCCAGGCCCAGAGTTCAAGCCCCACGACTGAAAACAAAAAGATGGATATGGTTATTTTAAACTTTTACAGTGTCTACATGTATTCATATATTACATGGTACCCTATTAGTGGCAGAATTAGGTTTTATCTATCAAGTAAATGTCACTTTTATAGGATTGAGGATCTATATATATGAAAACGAGTAGATAATGTCAGTAGATCTATTACCATACTCATTATATGTACATAATTAGCCTTATAGCAGGGTGGAATTGCTGTTAGGGAGTTGAGCGAGACCCTCAGGTCACATTGCAAAGTTAAAACTCTGGGTTGCTAACTAAGGTACATTTTCTGACTTCCTGTGAAGCACTATTAACTATAAGCCTTTCAGGTCCACTTTATCAACCCTGAACCTGAACATAGATGGTTAATAAGGCTTATCAAAATGATTATTCTATTTTTATTAACCTGTATTAAATATATATGGTCATGGATTTCAGTGTAACATTTCCACATACGCTTGCCTTGGAAAAAATCCAATATGTCTCCCTATAGATAAACAGAACATCTGTTTTAGATCCAGACAATGGATTGTTACTCAGCAACAGAAAAAGAAGCTAATACACTGCAAAAAAATTATGGAATGCACTTAAATTCAATTACTGAGTAAAAATGTCTATCTGATAAGATTCCATACAGTATGAGTGCAATTGCTTAATATTCTGGAAAAGGCAAAATGAAGGAGACAGAAACCAATGAGCATTTGCTAGGGGTTGGGGAAAGAGGGCTGGATTACCAGAGCATACAGGAATTTAGGGCAATAAAACTGATCTGGTGGGCTGGGCACTGGTGGCTCACGCCTGTAATCCTAGCTACTCAGGAGGCTGAGATCTGAGGATCATGGTTCAAAGCCAGCCCAGGCAGGAAAAGTCCAAGAGACTTATCTCCAATAAACCACTGGAAAACTAGAAGTGGCGATGTGGCTCAAGTGGTAGAGCACTAGCCTTGAGCTGAAGAGCTGAGGGACAGTGCCCAGGCCCAGAGTTCAAGTCCCACAAACGACAAAAACAAAACAAAACAAAATTGATCTTGTGCCAGATATTGGTGGCTCACACCTTCAATCCTAGCTACTCAGGAGGCTGAGAGCTGAGGATCACAGTTCAAAACCAGGCAGGGGAAAGAAAGTCCATAAGACCATTATCTCTAACCACCAAAAAGCTAGAAGTGGAGCTGTAGCTCAAGCGGTAGAGTGCTAGCCTTATGAAAAAAAGCTTAGGGACAGTGGCCAGGCCCTGAGGTCAAGTCTCAGGACTGGCATGGAAAAAAAAATAAACCTGATCTCTATGGCACTGCACTGGTAGATCCCTTTCATTATACATTCGTCAAATTCCACAGAATGTGGACATTAAGAGGAATGTGAGTACTTTTAGTGATACAATATACAGATATATGATGTTCTTTTTTCTACAGCCAGGATACATGAGTGCCAAGATAAAGAAATGGGAATGAGCCGGGCGCTGGTGGCTCACGCCTGTAATCCTAGCTACTCAGGAGGCTGAGATCAGAGGATCGCGGTTCAAAGCCAGCCTGGGCAGGAGAGACTGTGAAACTCCTATCTCCAATAAACCACCAGAAAACCGGAAGTGGCGCTGTAGCTCAAGTGGTAGAGCGCTCGCCTTGAGCTGAAGAGCTGAGGGACAGCGCCCAGGCCCAGAGTTCAAGCCCCACGCCGACCAAAAAAAAAGAAAAAAGAAATGGGAATGGCAGTTGCAGCCCTCACTATTACTCCTGGTGATCCACTAGCAAACTTAGAGTTTCCTTTTCCTGTTGCTTTCTACTCTTATGGCCTACAGGTCTCCAATTGCAGAAATGCTTCCTACTGGGAGACAAGGAATAATGATTCCACTAAGGTGGAAGTTCAAATTGCCAGACAGTCACTTTGTGCTCTTTGGGACTCTGAATCAACAGCCAAGGAAAGAAGTTATTGAGATGGCTGTGGTAATTGATCATGACTACTAAGGGGTAGAGGGTGGGATGAACTGGACACATCTGCACAGGACAGGGAAGTTATTTGGAAAATGAGATTCATTAAGACATCTCTTAGTACTATACCATGTCTGTGATTAAGATAGTTGGAAGCCAGGCAATGGTGGCTCACACCTGTAATCCTAGCTACTCAGGAGGTTGAGATCTGAGGATCTCGGTTCAAAGCCAGCTCAGGCAGAAAGTTCCATGAGACTCTTATCTCTAATTAACCACCAGAAAACTGGAAGTGGTTCTGTGGCTCAAAGTGGTAAAGCACTAGCCTTTAACAAAAGAGCCCAAGGACAGCATTCAGACCCTGAGTTCAAACCCCATGACCGGCAGAAAAAAAAAGAAGAAAGTCCAATGGAATACTACAATTCACCCCATGAAGACCTTTACATAGCACAGACCCTTAAGGAATAAAGAAATATTTAAGACATTCTTCCAGGTAAGAACTACAACCCTCTGAGGTATTTGATGAATTAAAAGATAATGGAATGTATAATAGAAAAATATAGATGTGTATGTAGATGTAAGCATATATGTGACTAGTTATAGAAAAAAGACTGAATCTTTCATGAGTGTTTCTACTTTAATTTGATCCAGTACATGTGAATTCATATCTTGAAGTCATTTTTTTTCCTGGTCCTGGGGCTTGAACTCAGAGCTTGGACACTCCCTGAGCCTCTCTATACTCAAAGTTAGCACTCTACCACTTGAGCCACAGCACCCTCCTGTTTTTTTCTGTTTCTGTGGTACTGAGGAATCAGAACCCAGAGCATGCTAAGCAAGCACTCTATCACTAAGCCACATTCCCAGCCCCTTGAAGTCATTTCTGTGTGTGAGAACATCAGGGTTTTTTTTTCCTGGTCCTAGGGCTTGAACTCTAGGCCGACGCACTGTCCTAGAGCTTTTGTGCTTAAGGCTACTGCTCTAACACTAGAATTACAGCTCTACTTTTGGATTTGGGGGGTTAGTAGGGAATAAGTGTCTCATAGACTTACCTGCCAGGACTAGTTTTGAAGCATAATCCATAGATCTTAGCCTCCTGAGTAACTAGAATTACAGGCATGAGCTACTCGTGCCTGGCACATCAAGAGGGTTTTTTGTTTGTTTGTTTTTGCCAGTCCTAGGCCTTGAACTCATGGCCTGATCACTGTCCCTGAGCCTCCTTGTGCTCAAGGCTAGTGCTCAACCACTTGAACTACAGTGCCACTTCTGGCTTTTTCAGGCTAGTTTATTGGAGATAACTCACAGACTTTCCTGCCTGGGCTGACTTCGAACCATGATCTATCCTCAGATCTCAGCCTCCTGAGTAGCTAAGACTACAGACCTGCACCACCAGTGCCCGACCATCACGATTTTTGCTGTATCATTCCACTGAAGGTTGGATAAAAAAGCTGATTTCCCCATTTCTAAAGTTACTTTCACCCCAGCAGAGTTTCTGTTTGTCACAGAGTGTTTTTCAGAGGGTTCTCCAGGAATGAAATTAATACAATCTAATTTTATGTAAATAACATATCTAGCCACTGGCAAGAGTGGCTCACTTCTATAACCCTAGCTACTCAGGAGGCTGAGATCTGAGGATCATGGTTCAAAGCCAGCCTGGAAAGGGAAGCTTGTGAGACTCTTATCTCCACCAAACATAAAAAAAAAAGCTGAAAATGGAGCTGTGGCTCATATGATAGAGTGCTAGTCTTGAGCAAAAGAAGCTAAACAACAGTGTCCAGATCCTAAGTTCAAGCCCTAGTACCAGCACACACACACACACACACACACACACACACACACACACACACACACGCGAAAGAAAAGAAAAAAGAAAACAACCCATATCTAAATTGTCACAGATGATCTGGTTACCTTATAGCTGGCCTGAGATTGCTATTTACAATTAAATCCTTAAGGGGTACCTGGAAGAGAAGGATCAGTGTCATTCCACTGATGGTTAGACAAAAAGCTGATTTCCCCATCACTAAAGTTACTTTTACCCCAGCACAGTTTTGGTCTGTCACAGAGTGATTTTCAGAGGGTTCTCCAGGAATGAAAATAATATCATCTGTCTAATTTTATGAAAATAACCCATACCTAGCCAGGTGTCAGTGGCTCACTCCTATAATCCTAGCTACTCAGGAGGCTGAGATCTGAGAATTGCAGTTCAAAGCCAGCTGGGACAGGAAGGTCTGTGTGCCTCTTTTTTTTTGGGTGGGGGGACAGTCATGGGGCTGAACTCTGGGCCTGGGCGCTGTCCCTCAGCACTTCAGCTCAAGGCAAGTGCTCTACCACTTGAGCCACAGTGCCACTTCTAGTTTTCCTGTGGTTTATTGGAGTTTAGTCTCACAGACTTTTTCTGCCTGGGCTGGCTTTGAACTGTGATCCTCAGATCTCAGCCTCCTGAAGAGCTAGGATTACAGGTGTAAGCCACCGGCACCTAGCTTGTTAGACTGTTATCTCCAATTAAGCACCAGAAAAACAGAAGTGGCTCTGTGGCTCTAAGTGGCAGAGTGCTAGCCTTGAGCAAAACAACTCAGGGATAGTGCCCAGGCCAGAATTCAAGCACCATGACCGGAAAAAAAAGAAAAAAGACTAACTCCTCTGATTGGAAGCTTGTTCTAGTGCAAATTTTTTGGGCCCAATCAGTCTGTTGTTGATGTGAAAGTCTTTCAGAAGCAATGATGCATGTGTGACTGCTCGAGGCTATGGTAATGAGATGTCTAGGGGTCTATACATGGGACTGACTCTCAAGACCAAGGTGAGGGAGGCACAGCCTGTATGGGTGGAGGGCCCTTGCTCTGATTGCCTAGCCAGGCTCTTTGTTCTCACCATGGCAACAAAACCTTGTAATTGTGAGATCATTCCATAAGGTCAGTAGGTCCTGGTCAAGGGGTAGCAGAGACTCATAACCACAGAGGGCCAAGGTGGTGAACATCCCTTACCAACGCACCAGCCAAATACCAACTGCCAGCCTCACCATCACAAGTTTTCTTGACAGCATTTTGTTTCATCTAAATTCATTTTGAGTGGTAAGTAAAGATTTATAATTTTCTTCCCTGAAGGACCACATATTTCATAGGAGACTGGTCTCAGAATTTTAAGGTATTTTTCCACTGCTGCTTTTCTTGATTTTACAAAAATATGATTACACAAAAAACATTTGCCTTTTCAAATGGCCAGTACTTTGTATTTATTACACATTGTTCATATGTCTGGCTGGTTTATGTTGTTGTTATTTGAGATAGGATCACACTATATAGCCCAGGCTCGCCCTGAAATCACTTCCTAAGTGCTGGGCTTATAGGTTTCTACCAATATGACTGCTTCTCATAGCGGTGTGTGTGTGTGTGTGTGTGTGTGTGTGTGTGTGTGTTTGTGTGTGTGTGTGTGTGTGTGTTGGTCCCAGCGCTTGAACTCAGGGGCTGGTGCTGTCCATAAACTTTTCTTTTTCTTTCTTTTTTTGTTGGTCATGAGGCTTGAACTCTGGGCCTGTGAACTGTCCCTGAGCTCTTCAGTTCGAGGCCAGCACTCTACCACTTCAGCCACAGCTTGACTTCTGGCTTTTTGGCAGTTAGAGATGAGTGTCTCTTAGATTTGTCTGCCCGGTCTAGTCAGCCTCCTGAGTAGGTAGGATTACAAGCACGAGCCATTGGTGCCCAGCTAACTTATTTTTTTTAATTAAATGATTAAAACTGTTCAATTTGCCCAAGAATTCTCATTCATTACATGTATTTGAATTGTTGCATAAAAGTATATTTCCTAATTTGCTGAGAGTAGATTTTAGATGTTCTTAACCACAGGGAGAAAAGGGAGGAAAGTGAGGGGTTAATATGTGGGGGGGGGGGAGTTTGCTAGTTAATTGGAGATGGACTTTTCTGTCTTGCTGGCTTTGAACCTCAATCCTCTGATTTTAGCCTCCTAAATAGCTAGAATTACAGTCTTGAGCAACCATCAATACTTAGCACAGCCCATGTCTTCTTTCTTAAGTGCAGTTCCTCTATATGAGATTAAAAACATTGTATATTTATCTTACTGATTCTGGCTTATTTTGTTCAACACCATAATCTCAGTTCTGTCCATTTTCCTGCAAACAACATATTCTGTCTGTTTGAAAAATATTCCATTGTGTGTAAGTATCATTTTCTTTATGAATCACTGATTAGCATCTAGGCTGATAAAAAAAAAAAAAAAGTATATTTCCTGCCAGGCACTGACGACTCACGCCCCTAATCCTAGCTACTCAGATGACTGAAATCTGAGGCTCATGGTTCAAAGCCAGGCCAGGCAGGAAAGTCTGTGAGACTTATCTCAAATTAACCACTAGAAAACTGGAAGTGGTGCTGTGGTTCAAAGGAGTAATGTGCTAGCCTTGAGCAAAAAGAGCTCAGGGACAGAGCTCAGGCCTCAAGTTCAAGCCCCACAACAGACACACACACAAAAAGTATATCTACTGTCTCTAATTAACATGTCTTGTCTATTTCTGACTGCTTTAAGACTTTTTCTCTCTATAGATATGTAGATATAAATATATAGTATACAGTAGTGTATTATATATAGTGTACTTCTGATTTTTTCATTTCACATGTTTAAGCTACTTGATTATCATATATGTAGACATATAGATAGTATAGTAGTTAATGTGCTATATAAATAGTATATATAGTATACTTTTACTTTTCTTCATGTTACTTGTTGTAAGGGTTTGTTGAACTTCTTGAATCTGTACATTTGTAACTTTCCTAGAATTGAGGAGGTGAATCCAGGCACCAGTGGCTCACACCTGTAATCCTAGCTACTCAGGAGGCTGAGATCTGAGGATCATGGTTCAAAGCCAGCCTGGGTAGCAAAGACTGTGAGACTCTTATCTCCAATTAACCACCTCCAAAAAGCCAGAAGTGGGGCTGTGGCTCAAGTGGAGAGCACTAACCTTGAGCAAAAAATTTAGGGATAGCATGCAAGCCCTGAATTCAAGCCCCAGGACCAGCACCAGAAAAAAAAGAGGGGGCGGAGGTTGTTGCTATTTCTTTGTGTATTTTGTCTGTTCTCACTTCCTGCTTTCTAGAGGCAAAGATGAGCCAGAAAGCTGGTATTACTCAGTTAAGATACATTCTTGACAGAGCAGAAAAGATGATTACAATATGGTGAAAAGTTGTCTCATATAACAAAAATTTCAAGGGGTAGTAGGTGGCAGCCTGGTGAATTGAGCAGTTCAGTGATGCTAGAAAGTAACAAACTCCTTATTTTGGACATGTCTCCTTGCTGAATAGGATTCTCCTCAGCCCAGACCTTCTTAGGTTACACTGGAACCCTATCACAAATAATGAACATTATTCTAAACACCTAGTTCTTAGATTACATCTCTACTTAACATATTCTGACTCGCAAATCAGTATTTTCTATTTAAAACACTTCAAGCCAGGCACTAGTGGCTCTTGCCTGTAATCCTAGCTACTCAGGAGGCTGAGATCTGAGAATTATGGTTTGAACCCAACCCCGGGCAGGAAAGTCTGAGATATTCTTCTCTTTGTGTGTGTGTGGGGGGGGGGCTGATACAAACCAAAATATTTTTATTAGAAAACTTCATACATATATAAAACTTTATCTCTTCTAAACTACCAGAAAAGCTGAAGTGGATCTGTGGCTCAAGCGGTAGAGCACTAGCCTAGAGCAAAAACTTAAAGACAGCACCTAGACTCTGAGTTCAAGCCCCAGCACTAGCACAAAACAAAATAATAGTTCCATGTTGAACTATACAACTTATGTGCAGGGCTGAAAGGAAAAAAATGGGAGAGGGAAGGAAGTGGTGACATTGTTAAAAAAGAAGTATACTCTTTATCTGACTTATGTACCTGTATCCCTTCCAAGCATCACTTTATAATAACAATAAAAATTTTTATAAAAAATTAGTCCAAGAAAAAATATCATTCACTATGGTCTGCACTCAGATTTAATCTTTCTTAGATAAATAGGGATTTGATACGAAAGTTCAGGCTTGATGATTACCCCCTCATATTAAATATGACAGTGGATATCTAAAATTGTGTACTAGGGGCTGGGAATGTGGCTTAGTGATAGAGTGCTGGTCTAGCATGCATGAAGCCCTGGGTTCGGTTCCTTAGTACCAATAAACAGAAAAGCCAGAAGTGGTGCTGTGGTTCAACTGGTAGAGTGCTAGCCTTGAGCAAAGGAAGCTCAGGGACAGTGCCCAGTCCCTGAGTTCAAGCCCCAGGACTGGCAAAATAAAATAAAATAAAATAACACAGTGTCCTAAATTAGATTTGGTCTGTGGAGTCCAGAAGGAAATTTACATACATATATATGTATGTATGTATGTATGTATGTATACTGTAAGTACCTTATAGTCTGTTGGGATAATTTTGACAAGAAACTGTAATAAGTGCTTTCTATATCTGCAGGACACAGAAATAACGCAATTCACGGAAAAAAAAAACCACCAAAGGATTCCAGAGAAAAGATAACTAGAAAGTTGCAGGTAAATAGTAGCCAAATGAAGGGGAGGGAAAACATTCTAGAGGGAGAGGGTGGATGAAGGTGTATAAATTATAGGTTGCCAACAGAAAGGAGCACAAATTGACTGGAACATACAGAATGTTGTTTCAGTATATTGCTAGAAAAATGGGGACATCATGGAATATATACTGGATTAATTTTATGATGATCTTGGGTTGTAAGAACATTTCCTCAAAGTCTCATACTAAAGGATTATTTTTGTAGGTAGTAGTATAGCTACAACCTGGATACCAGATTATATTTAAATGTCCCATCAACTTAGTCTTCTATAATTAGCCAATTCTTCTTTATTGATGAATGATACAAAGAAGCTATACCTTAGCTGGGTGATAGTGGCTCATGCTTGTAATCCTAGCTACTCAGGAGGGTGAGATTTGAGGGATTATGGTTCAAAGCTATCTTAGGCAGAGAAGCCTGTGAGACTCTTATTTCTAATTAACTTGCAAAAAGCCAGGAGTAGAGATGTAGCTCAAGTGGTAGGAGCAGTAGCCTTGTGTGAAACAGCTCAGAGACAGTGCCTAGGCCTAGCTTGTAGCTGCAGAATTCCCAAGATACAGCACACTAATTGGAAAACTAGGGAATCTGGGATATGCAACAGAGCCTGAACAAAGGATGTCACTTTAATAGAGATTTCCCTGTTACTGATAGAATTTCCATTTGGAGTTAGAGAAGGATTTTATGGGAGTAAGAGACATTTTCCTGAATATAAAAATAAAAAGTGTCCTAGTAATTTCCCTTATGTTATTTCTATTGCTATTGCTATTACTACTACTTCTACTTCTTTTTCTCCTTGTTTTTCTTTTTCTTCTTCTTCTTCCTCCTGCTCCTCCTCCTCCGCCTCGTCCCCCTCTTCCTCTCCCTCTCTCCCTCTTTTTTTTCAGTTTAGCAAATTTGGCCTAAGCAACTTGAAAATCTGGAGAATCAACTTCCTGTACAGACCTCAAGCCCCAAGAAGAATTGCAAGCTAGTACTTTAACTTCATGGATCCCTCACAGGATATTGCTCCAACTTTGAATTTTGGTGCATCCTCCATTTTACCTAAAGAGAAACAACAGGACGTTACAGTAAGCTCTCAGTTACTCTCTTCTAGAACACCCAACCTGGACAACATTCATTTCAACTTTGGTTCTCATAAGAACTATTTCACCCCTCTACCAGAGGAGCTACTCCATACACAGTATGGTGATGACACCACTGAACAAGACATGCAATGTGAAAGGTCCTCCCTCCCTGGGAGGAAAAGATTAATTGTAGGCTACATAAGACAGAATGCACTCAATCACCTGGCACCGTATCGAGTTGAAAGGAAAAGAAAACTCTTTTCATCATGTGGTAAAGATCATCATGGATGTAAGGGCCATTTTTGCCATATTGAGAAGCAACATACTTGTAAGAACCCCAATGGCCAGAATTCGACCTCTTGTAGTGTGGTGTTAGAGAGTCTTAGGCGCTTAAAACTCAGTTCTGATACAGTAGAGGCATGCTTTCCCCAACAAGAGCCGACCATCAAGCATTAAAGAGGGAAGTGCCATCACAAGGTGTAGAAGGCAATGATGGAACTTCCCAGTGGCTCTTCCAACAATACCTGTAATAAAACTAAGGCTGCCCTCATCATTGATAAGTCAATTCCGATGTGTGATTACTGATATTTCAGCCTGTTATTTTGGTTGTAACATTTGAGAAAAGAAGTAGGGATGGTAAATAGAAGCAGCAAAAGGTCTAGTGTTTTGTCCAAAACAAGCCAAGTCAAGTGCTGATGACTCACACCTGTAATCCTAGTTACTTAGGAAGCCAAGATCTGAGAATCATGGTTCAAAGCCAGCCCCGGCAGGAAAGTCTGTAAGACTCTTATCTCCATCTAACTACCAGAAAATGGGAAGTAGCACTGTGGCTCAAAGTGATAGAATGCTAGCATTGAGCAAAAGAACTCAGGGACAGCACCAAGGCCTTGAGTTCAAATCCCACAACTGACCAAAATAACCATATATGTATATATATATATAATTTGTAAAAATATGTATATGTATACTCTGTGTATAATCTGTATATGTGCAATTTTCTAGTGTCTGTTTCTTCCCAGACAATGCATTTTTATTCAAGCTGAATGACCTATCAGAAGGGAAAAAAAAATCCAAGGCAAAAACAAAAGCCAATCAATCTCTTGTTACATAACACTAGATGGAGTTGTATGAAGCAACATTAGTGTGTGTGAGATCCCTCCCCTGCTGTCTTTTTTGCCTAGAATTGTTTTGGCTATTCTAAGTCTTTTGTTGTTCCATGTGAATTTTTGGACTGTTTTCTGTATTTCAGAAATGTATGTCATTGGGATTTTAATAGGAATGCATTGACTTTGTTTATTAATTTTGGCAGTATAGCCATTTTCACTATATTAAGTCTGCCTATCCAAGAACATGGAAGGTCTTTCCATTTCCTGGTGTCCTCTAATTACTTTCTTTACATTTTTATAGTTTTCATTAAATAGTTCTTTCATATCTTTAGTTAAGTTCCAAAATATTTTATTTTGGGGGGGGGTTATTGTGAATGGGGTTGCTTCCTTTATTTCCCTTTCTGCTTTTGTACACTGTTGGTGTACAGGAAGGCAACTGATTTTTGTGGGTTGATTTTTTTTTTAGGTCCAGTCATGGGGCCTGAACTCTGGGCCTGGGCTCTGTCCCTCAGCTCTTCAGCTCAAGGCTAGCACTCTACCACTTGAGCCACAGTGCCACTTCCGGCTTTTTTCTGTTTGCTTATGTGATGCTGAGGAATCGAACCCAGGGCCTCTTGCATGCAAGGCAAGCGCTCTACCACTGAGCCACCTTCCCAGCCCTTGTGGGTTGATTTTTATCCTGCTACGTTGGTGAAGTGGTTTATAAGTTCTAAGAGTTTGGGGGTGGAGTTTTTGGGATCATGGAAGTATAGTATCATGTCATCTGCAAAAAGGGATAGTTTAACTTATTCCTTTCCTATGTGGATCCCTTTAATGTCTTTTTCTTGTCTTATTGCTCTAAGGATTCCAGGACTATATTGAAGAGCAGTGGAGACAGTGGGCATCCTTGCCTTGTTCCTGATTTTAGGAGAATTGGTTGTAGTTTTTCCTCATTAAATATAATATTGGCTATTGGTCTGTCATATATGGCTTTTATTTTTTTAAGGAATGTTCTCCAGAGCATGAATGAATATTGTATCTTATCAAAAGCCTTTTCTGTACCAAAGGAGATAATCGTATGGTTCTTCACTTTGGATCTGTTGATTTGTTGGATTACATTTATTGATTTATGTATGTTAAATCATCCCTACATCTCTGGGACGAAGCCTACTTGGTTGTAGTGTATGATTTTTTAAAATGTGTTTCTGGATTCTGTTAGCTAGAATTTTGTTTGCATCTGTGTTCATCAAGGAGATGGGTCTGTAGTTCTCATTTTTGTTGGGTCTTTGCCTGGTTTGGGGATGAGTGTGATATTCGCA
This sequence comes from Dipodomys ordii, assembly GCF_000151885.1. Classification (NCBI taxonomy): domain Eukaryota; kingdom Metazoa; phylum Chordata; class Mammalia; order Rodentia; family Heteromyidae; genus Dipodomys; species Dipodomys ordii. The sequence goes on along the minus strand of NW_012267550.1, from coordinate 216,996 downwards.
TTGTAGAATGAGTTTGGGATAGCGCCCTCTTTCTATTTCTCTGAAGAGCTTGAGGAGTATGGGTATCAGTTCTTCTTTAAAGGTCTTATAGAATTCTGTTGTGAATCCATCTGGTTCTGGGCTTTTCCTTGTTGGAAGACTTCTGATTGTTTCCTGTATCTCATAAGATATTGGCTTATTTTTTTTTATTTCTTCCTTACTCAGTTTGGGCAACTTGTATATCTCTAAAAAATGCATCCATTTCTGTTAGGTTTTCTTTCTTTAGAGAGTATAACTTTTGAAAATAGTTCTTTATAATTGTTTGGATGTCTTGGGTACTTGTTATGATTTTTTCCCGTGGCATCCCTAATCTTGTTAATTTGAGTTCCTCTCTTCTTTTCTCAATTAATCTTGCCAAAGGTCCGTCAATTTTATTTTTTAAAAAACCAGCTTTTTGTTTTATTAATTTTATTTATAATTTTCCTATTCTCTATCTCATTAATTTCAGCTCTTAATTTGGTTATTTGGCTCCATCTAGTAAGTTTAGGTTCCATTTTTTCATGTTTTTCTAGCTGTTTTAATTTCAATATGAGATTATTTACTTGGTCTGTCTCCATTCTCTTGATGTGGGCACTGAGGGCAATAAATTTGCCCCTCAGGACTGCTTTTGCTGTGCCCCACAGGTTCCTTTGTGATATGTATTCATTTTCATTGAATTGTAGGGGGTTTTAAATTTCTTCTTTAATTTCTTCTGTTACCCAGGTGTTGCTTAGAAGTGCACTGTTCAATTTCCATGTATTTGAGTAATTTCTATAGTAAGCTTTGTTATTGAGAACTAGCTTGATTCCACTGTGGTTGGATAGGATACAGGGGATTATGTCAATCTCCTTATATTTGCTTAAGTTTCTTGTATGCACTGTGATATGGTCTGTTTTGGAGAAAGTTGCATGAACTGCTAAGAAGAACGTGTACTGTATTGTTTTAGGGTGAAATATTTGGTAGATGTCAGTTAGTTCGGCTTGAAATATGGCCTCACTTAATTCAATAGCTTCTTTGCCAATCCTCTGGTTGGTAGACCTGTCCTTTGGTGAGAGTGGGGTGTTAAAGTCTCCTAGTATTATCGTATTTGTATCTATTTTATTCTGCAAGTTTGAGAGTATTTGCTTAACATATTTGGGTGCTCCAATGTTTGGGGAATATAAGTTGATAATGGTAGTATCTTCTTCTTTGATTGTTCCCTGTATTAATATGTAGTGTCCTTCCTTGTCTTTTTGTATTGATTTTAATGAAAAGTTTATTTTGTCAGATATCAGGATAGCTATTTCTGCTTTCTTACTGGGGGCATTTGCTTGGTAAGTCTTTCTTAACCCTTCACTCTGAGTTTGTTTGTATGTTTGGCTGAGAGGTGGGTCTCCTGAAGGCAACAGATGGATGGGTCTTGTTTTCTGATCCAATCTGCAGTTCTTTTTCTTTTGATTGGTGAATGGAGTCCATTAGTATTTATGGTTGATATAGAGATATGCATTGTGTTTTCTGTCATTTCCTGTTTTCCCAAGTTTTTCTTCTTTCCTTTCCCCCTGTGCTTACTAAGTTAGACTTCTAATAGTACCTCTCTGATGAGGATCCCATTTCCTGATTGCTTTCTTCAGGTTGTGTTCCCCTTCTTAGCATTCTTTGTAATGCTGGTTTATTGTTTATGAATTCATTTAGTTTTTCTTTACTATTAAACGTTGTAGTTTCTCCATCGAGTGTGAATGCTAGCTTTGCTGGCTTTGTATATCAGTCTGGGCTGGCAATTATTGGTTCTCAGGGCTTGGATTGTATTTTTCCAGGCCTTTCTTGCATCTTATGTGGAGAGATATGCAGTGATTCTGTTTTTTTCCCCATTGTAGTATATCTCCTTTGTTTTTTGTTGCATGCAAGATGGTTTCTTTGTTATTCACATCTATCATTTTCACTATAATGTGCCTAGAAATGTTTCTCCTGGGATCCTGCTTGTTAGGTATTCTATATGCTTTTGTTATATGTAGGTAAGATATTGTCTTTTAAGATGTGAGAAAGTTTCATTGATAATCTTGCTGAATAGGTGTTGCATTCCCTTGCTTTGATATTCCTCACGTTTGTCTGCTCCAGTTATATGAAGGCTAAATTTCTTGGCACTGTCTGCTTGCTCTTGGATTTCCCTTTGGCATAATTTAAGTGATTTTTCCATATCTCTGACTTTTTTTCCAGTCGCTGCATTTTGTGTTCTGTATCTGACACTCTAAATTCCATTTTGTTCACTCTGGTAACTATGGCTTCCATTGTTGTTTACATGGAGGAGATTGATTAATTTATGGATTCTATGTTGGTTCTCAGAGTATTAATCTCACCTCTTAGTAAGGTGTGTACTGCCTCTATTTTTGCACGTATTGTCTGTTTTAAATCCTGCATCTCTTTTGATATTTTGTTTCCGTGTTCTTTAATTTTTTTATCTATTTCTCGCTTTAACTCTTGAGTAATTCCCTCCAGCATCTCTTGGATATAGCTTTTGTCTTCCATTCCTTCTTTGCTTCCACTGGGGCTCTCCGCTGGGTGACTGCTGGCTTTGGGGGGTAGCTTGCTAATCTGGGTATTGATAAACCTTTAAATTTTCTCTGTGATGTTCACATGGGGATTCAGGGATTATTGGAGACTGATCTGAAATATTGTTTTGGCCAATAGGTGGCTGTCTGCTTGGTTGCTGGTTCTGGGTTGGCTGTGAGAGTCTGTACCTGGTCTAGGTTCTGTTGGGGGAGAGGCTGACCTCCAGCTGCTAGGCTGACCCACATAGGGCTCTCGGCTGTCTGCTGTACATCACTGGCAGTTCCCACCTTTAGAAGAACTGAGCAGCCTAGACTGCTCCTGTTTACTCCTGTTTACAGGTACTCTTGGCAAGATAGGGTATGCTGGATGTACTCTCCCAGTTGCTGGATTCTGCTATGAGCTCCTAATTTATTTATTTTTGTCAGTCGTGGGGCCTGAACTCTGGGCCTGGGCACTCTCTCAGCTCTTCAGCTCAAGGCTAGCACCCTACTGTTTGAGCTGCAGCACCTCTTCTGGCTCTTGCTGCTTATGTGGTGAAGAATCAATCTCAGGACCTCATGCATGCAAGGCAAGCACCTCTACCGCTGAGCCACCATACCAGCCTGAGCTCCTGACTATTATCAGGTGCTGGCAGCCTGGGTTGTCCAATTCCCAGCCTGGGATATATGCGTCAGGTTCTGGGGGGGGGGGGCTTCTGGTTCTCTTGCCCTGGACACACAAGTCTTGCTGTCACAGGTGCTATTCCCGAGGGGTGCGGTTCCCTGCTTTTCCCCCTCTGCTGATGTGTATGCTCACCTTCTAACTTTGATTGGGAGGAGTTGGTTGTGTTGCTCAGGCACCTGATCCCCAGGCCTGGTCCTGGCTCCCAATTCCCTGCCTAAGGCATGCCAGTTGAACCTGTGCTGCTGTGTATCCTGCTTGGGTTACACAGCCTGGAGTACACAGTTCAGGTTTCTTCCGCTGTTGGCTGTTGTGACCCATGAGCACTATTCCTGGCTTGGGCATTTAAGCTCCCTCCAGGGGCGCTCTTGATCCAGCCTGGCCAGCTGGATGTGCTCCACAGGCTGGTGAAGCACTTGAACAGTTCCCAGTTTTAGTGGGACCTGTAGTCCAGGTGTTGGGGCAGGGGTCTGGGTCAAGATCTGGGGCTTCCCATGAGCTCTGGTCTCCCTTGACGGGGGATACACTATCCCCTTTGGGGTACTCACCCTGGAGCTAGTTGGGAACTCTCTAGCTGTTGTCTCTGTGCGATGTAGGTTGCTGGTTGTCGCTGTGATCTGCCTTCAGTTGAGATGCTTGTGGGCTGGGCCAGGTGGTGGCGGCTCTGCATCAGTGTTTCTCCTCTGTCTCTGCCTCTGTTGATGATGTCCAGGTCGGCTGCACTGGCCTCCGGCCAGGGGGTGGGAGAGGGGTCTCATGCAGGTTCTGAGCACTGAAGTTTGTCTCTACGCTCTCTGGATCAGTACCAGTACCTTGAGTGTCTTCTGCATTGGTGTTCTGCAGGTGGACCCCTGTAGTTCTGGGGTTCCCCCTGTGGGGCCGTGGGGCCAGTGGCTTTGGTGGGATGGAGCTCCTATGCTTGGTGGGGGAGGGGGTCTTTGTGCAGGCTCCCAGCTCAGAGGTTTCTTTGTTAGTCACGATCAGCAGGTCTGACACTGCTACCTCAGGGGTCTTCTGCGTGAGTGATCTACAGACGACCCCCTATGTCTCTGGGGACTACAGCAGCCCCCTCCAGGCTGGGCTGGGCTGGGTTGGCCAGGGCTTGGCACGCAGCCAGCAAGGGTTGGGGGAAGGGTCTTTGCATTTTTCCTTTTTGAAATTCTTTCTTTTTTGTTTTTTTTTTCTCTGCCTCCTGTTTTTCTCTGGGTGTCCATCATTTTGTTGTTGTCAGTCTCTTGGGGAAATTAAGCATTGGAACTCTCTTTTTGGTTGGAGAGAGCTGTGGTGTTTCCTTACTGTTCGGTCACCATCTTGGTTCCCTCCCACACACACCTGAATACCTGATCATTCCTCCCCATACCTCTCAACCCCACCCCTCTCCTCAGTTTTCTTAATTTTGTAGGATATGCATTAAATCTTATGACTGTATTCTCCCTCGCTTCTTTTCTTTGGTCTACCCCTTCTCCTCTTAGCCCCTCCCACATCATTCCAATACTTGTTTTCCAGTATTCATTTTGTTGAACTGTGAGTTAGCCTTTTTAAGGAATCACACAGTATTTTCTTCAAGATTGTTTGGATCATTGTTTGGATCAATTTTTCAAGATTGTCAAGGGACACTGCACTTATACATTAGATGTAGAAAAAAGGTGATGGAAAAGGACCACTGAGCACATGTATATCACTATTTGAGTTCCACCATCAGGATGGCATGTGGAACAGCCACTAGATGGACAATTGTTCCATTAGGGACACAGAATATCCTGCCAACATACGAGCATTTCTGCAGTGTGAATTGAGAGCTCTAGGCCACTAGAATAGTGGCAGGAAGAAGGATCCAAAAGTTTGCTAGTGAGTCACTAGGAGTATCATTGAGGGCCACCACTAGCATTCCCATGATTTCTGCACCTGTGTATCTGACTATGGGAGAAACAGCATCCTATATTGGTCACTGCTTCAGAGTATATACATCTGTCTGGAAAATTTCACTCCTAGAAGTTATTGCCACTTAGATGGCACCTGATGATTCAGGCAATGTCCCCCAGCAGATTGGTACTTTTGTTATACATGATAAATCTACATAGATACATCATTATAACTCAAAGTACTTAGTTTCCTCTTAGTGTCTACATTCTAATGAAGTTTGACAAATGTACAATGACATAGATCTATTAGTGTAGTATCATACAGACTGGTTTTATTGCCCTAAATTCCTGTGTCCTTTGCCAATTTCCTCTCCCTTTCCCCAAAGCCTACCAAATGCTACCAAATGCAGATCATTTTATTGTGTCAATAGTTCTACTTTTTCCAGAATATTAGAAAGTTCTATTCATACTGTGAGGAGGCTCTTCAGATAGGTATTTCTTACTTAATAACTAAATTTAACTTATTTTCTAACTCCATGCATTTAATTTCACAGTAAATATACCACCTTTTTATTTGCACCTTTGCAATTCATGAGCTATTATACATGAAAAGCAGTAAGTTCTGCCATTCACCTGTTAATTAGAAAGTGTCATTTCAGCATCTGCTATTTTCTAGAACATCTTCCCAAGACAACAGAATCATAAGACTTGTTAGTGTCCTATTATGGCATTTAAGAGAAATGAAGGCCAGTGGCTGGTGGCTCATGCCTGTAATCCTAACTACTCAGAAGGTTTAGCTCCAAAGGTTCCAGATTTAAAGACAGCCTAAACAGAAAAGCCCTAAAGACTCCATCTCCAAATTAACCAGCAAAAAGCTCAGCTCAAGATATAGGTCAAGTGGTAGAGTGCCAACTAAGCAAGCAAGCCAAGTGAGTAGGAGGATCTGAGTTCAAAACCCAGTACCAGTAAAAAAAAAAAAAAGAAGCATAATGGGGCTTCATCCTCTTTCAGATAAAATTAGCATATGATTTGCATAAAATTGAAATATGGATTTCACAAAGTGAAAAGAAAGAAACAAAAAGAGAGAAACAAAAAGGCCATCCAGAGAGAAATAGGAAACCATCTTACAAAATCAACAGTGGAGGGCTTGAACCCACAACTTAAAAGATAAGACAGTCACAACATAAAGAGCTAGGAGAGAATTACTTTCAGAAAGGTAATAAATAAATGAGAATAATAAAACATGATCAACACAGTAAAACAGCAGAATAAAGAGAAAGAAAGAGGCAGGACACTGGTGGTTCATGGTTCATGACTACAATCCTAGCTACTTAGGAGTTTGAGATCTGAGAATCATGGTTCAAAGCCAGACTGAGAAGGAAAGTCTGTGAGACTCTTGTCTTCAATTAAGTACCAAAAAAGCCAGAAGTGGAGCTGTGGTTCAAGTGGTATAGTACTAGCCTTGAGCAATAAAGCTCAGGGACAGTGCCCTTATTAATGGCTAGGTCACCCAGATAAAATCTAGCAAAGCAACTTCATAAACTGCATCATAGATAAAATATTCCATCCCACAGATGCAGAATACATCATCTAGTGTTACAGGAAAGCAGAGAGTTCATGTGTCTGATGCTTTGGTTTTTTTAGTGAATGATTAGTGAATAATGTGAGAAGAGTTGGTATCTGTTTGAGGAGGGCTATTATAAGTAGAGAAGGGTCTGGGGGAAGGTAAGGAATCATGGTGGAAGCGGTCAGTGGACTGGAGGTTTCCAGAAAGTGGAAGGCTGCAGATTTGGGGGCTTTAGACAGAGACCTGGAAAGACAGGAAGTAGTGTTGAAAGAGAGGGTAAAAGAAAAGGATATCATGGTTGGGCTGTATAGTTTGTTATACCCAGGGCCTGATTCCAGGTGGGGAGACTTAGGAGACCATCCTCTAAGAGTAGAGACTCAGCCTTATCTGACCTCATGGTCTGAGGTTTGCAGTTGAAATCTGAGAGGTGTGGGCTGAGAGGAAGACAGTGAGCATCCTAGGTGAGAACTGCTGTGAAAGCATGGACACAGCGATAATCAGGCAGAAAGTCTGTTACATTCCACTCCCAGAAGTAATATCAGCAATGGATACAGAGCAAAGAAGGACCCCAGGAATGACCCTGTGATCAACCACCGGGTATACTGACCAAAGGGTCCAGAACCAGCCAATCGTGATCCAGAATTGTCTGTGCATTTTAGGTGCTTGTAGAACTTCCTGGGCTGTTGCTAAGGTTCTGAGGACAGACTAGGAAAAGGCTTTCTAGCAGCTAATGGTTCCATTGGTTCAGCTGTGAAGGTTGTAGGTCCTGTTTTGCTTGACTGGCCCAGCTTTATCCCTATGCAAAATGGGGGAGGAAATGGATTTTCCAACCCACTATTTAGATTTCTCCAGAAAAAAAAGAGGTGTTGCAGGAAGCTGCCCCAATTCCTCTTCTTGCTCCAAAAATCTCAGGTAAGGGTTGGGGGCATGGATTAGGTGTTAGAGAGCCTGCCTAACTACCTGGAGCTTAGATTTCGACCCCAGTATCACCAAAGAAAAAAATAAACCAAAACAAAAATAACCTTGGGAATTTTTTGTTCTCAAGTGAATTTTTCTGTTTTTTTTTTCTTCATCTACATTGGGTCTGGATCTGCAGGCAAGGTGGTAAAGAAGCTGGTAAGCAGTTGCTGCACTCTAGAGGATCAGTGACTAAAATTCACTACAAGTTCATATTTAAGAAAAGTCCCTCTGGGCACTGGTGGCTCATACTTATGATGTTAGCTACTCAGAAGGCTGAGATCTGAGGATAGCAGTTCAAAGCCTACCTGGGCAGGAAAGTCTGTGAGACTCCAATTAACTACCAGAAAACCAGAAGTGGCACTGTGTATCAAGTGGTAGAATGCTCGCCTTGAGCTGAAGAGCAAAGAGACCGCACCCAGGCCCAGAGTTCAAGCCCCACGACCAACAAAAAACAAACAAAAAAACATGCCAATCTGCTTTCTCAGATTGGTATGCCTCTCTGCCTCTGCCTAAGAGCTACTTGTATTTCTCCTTGTCTGAATGACTTTGTAATTCTTTCCCCTAGTTGTCTAGGAAAATAAATTATCCTGTTTTTATAGTCACAGGATATATGCTTTCATTCATAGACGTCACTCAGTCTCACTATAGGAAATATGGACAACAGGCTCAAGTTCATCATGAAAAATACTCTAGCGGGGTTCCAGTGGCTCATGCCTGTAATTCTAGCTACTCAGGAGGCTGAGATCTAAGACTCTTAGTTAAAAGCTATCCTGGGAAAGAATCTGTGAGATTCTTCTCTTCAATTAACAACCAAAGAAATGAAAGTAGAGCTGTGGTTCAACTGATTAGCCTGTCCTGGCCCTGAATTCAAGCTCCAGGATTAGTGCGCGCATGCACACACACACACACACACACACACACACACACACACACACACACACACACACACACACACACACACACACAAATTCCAAAGAAATTGAAAGATCTGGAAAAAATTATGTTAAGTGAAGTCGGGCCCAGAAATTCAAAGGATGCATGTTTCGTCCGTATTTATGGAAGCTAGATCTAGCTTATAAACGTAAGTAAATACATCGGGTGCTATGCAAGTGTATACAAATGTATTATGTGGTAGATTCAAAGTAGAACTCAAACAGTGTAATTCCTTAGAAAGGCAAGTCAAAGTTCAAAAGGAAGTGGGTACTGGAAAGGGTAGGGTGAGAAGGGAAAATGGGGAGAATGAGGGAAGGGGGAATGTAGGGGAGGGATGGGTGAGAAGGTTGGAAGGGTTACATTGATCAAGATGCATTGTATTTATAAAGTGCTTTGTCAAATGGCAACTCCTTTGTACAACTACTTAAAAATAATAATTAAAAAAGAGCCAGGAAACGGTAACTCACACCTGTAATCCTAGCTATGCAGGAGGCTGAAATCTGAGGCTAGTGGTTTGAAGCCAGACTGAGCAGAAAAGTCTCCCTGAGACTCTTATCTCCAATTAATCACCAGAAATTGAGTTGTAGTTTAAAGTGGTAGAGAGTTGGCTTTGAGCAAAAACGTTCAAGGACAGCACTCAGGCCCCGAGTTTAAGTCCCACAACTGATAAAAAATAAAATTAAAAAATGGGGTTTAAACCCCAATACTTAAACAAATCATATAAGGTATAAAATGGTAAAATACCCATAGCCCTAAGAACCCATAATAATTATTCTTACTACTTTGTAATAAATTTTTAGGGATGCTCCATTCATAAAGTTGCATCTTATTTTTAATTGAAATGATACATAGAAACATAATTTTCTGAGTCTATATAGATATCTTTGGGGTGTTATATGATATTTAGAAACAACTGCACATTGTGTATTATTTAAAACAAGAAATATCTTATTAAAAACATATTATTGTGGAAAACTCAAAATCCCTTCCACTTAGTGAAACAACTGTGTGTGTGTGTGTGTGTGTGTGTGTGTGTGTGTGTGTGTGTGTATGTGTGTGCCAGTCCTTGAGCTTGAACTCAAAGCTTGGGTGCTATCCCTGAGGGTTTTAGCTCAAGGCTAGCACTCTGTCACTAGAGCCACAGCTCTAGTTCTGGCTTTTGGTTGTTATTCAGAGGTAAGAATCTCACAGACTTTCCTGCTAGGGCTGGCTTAGAACCCCATCTCAGATCTCAGCCTCTGGAGTAGCTAGGTTTACAGGCATAAACCACCAGTACAGGGCTAACAATGTGTTTTAAGCACTAAGGTTCATATTGGGTGGTGATCTCAAGATCTATTTGTATAGCCTCAGATTAACATGACTTCCCCTTTCCTAAAAAAATATTGAAAAGCACCTGAATTTTTTTCTAATTTACCCTTTTCCTAAAGAAAAACAGTTGAAATTATTCCATACCTGATGAGAAGTAGAAATAACCAGTGACTCTCACTGGATAGTAATTATCTTCATTCAGATGGAATGTATTTCAACATTGTTCACCCTCTTAGTTTCTTTCATCTCCGTCCCCCACCCATTGTTTCTACTTGCCTCAGACATGCTCACAATTACAAACACATTTTCTTGTGGGTTTTACATATACATTTGTCTTTTAGGCCTAGCATTAATTACCATAATGAGAGAAAGCTTGAGTCCTTTGTCCTTCTGAACCTGGCTGATTTCACACAATATGATGGTCTCCAGATCCATCAAATTCTCTGCAAATAACATTCTTCTTTATGGCTAAATAGTAATACTTTGTTGTGTGTATATATCATATTTTTCTGAAATCATTTATCTGTTGTAGGGCATCTGGGCTGTTTTCATAGCTTAGCTGTTATGAATAGTGGTGCAGTGTGCAAGTGCTGCTATTGTATCCTAACTTACATTCCTGTGGATAAATGATCACAAGTGTTATTGGCCTAGCTAGATCCTATGGTTATTCTATTTTTGCTTTCTTGAGGAACTCCATACAAATTTCCATAGTAGTTTCATAAAAGTACATTTCATGTTACTTAGTTCACATGTGGGAAGATGGCAATAGTCAGTCACTGAAGGCTGATGAATAATAGGGGCTAGTTGAGAATGAGGAGAGTGAGAATAAGTGAGGGGAGTCCTTGTAATTAAAGGACTATATAAGCAGGGTGTGGGTGGCTCACACCTGTAATCCTAGCTACTATGGAGGCTGAGATCTGAGAATCATGGTTCAAAGCCAGCCCGGACAGGAAAGTCTGAGACAAAACTGGAAGTGGCACTGTGGCTCAAAGTGGTAGAGTGCTCACCTTGAGCTGAAGAGCTGAGAGATAGTGCCTAGGCCCAGAGTTCAAGCCCCATGACCAACAAAAAATAAAGGATTATATATGCATTTGCGAAATACCTTGGTGATAGCCCTTTGAACAGTGAACAAGTAATGAAAAATGAAGAAGATGGATCATGCTACTGAAGAGGCTGAATCTGCAGATTGAGGTTCAAACCAGTCCCAGAACCAGTGTACACACACACACACACACACACACACACACACACACACACACAGGCATACACACACACAAAGATGTTGAGGCTTATAATACTCTTCTTACTAAAAAGGCTGAGATCTGAGGATCACAGGTCAAATCCAGTCAGGCTAGACTGGATTCTTATCTTCAATTAACCAGCAAAAAGCCAGAGTGGTAAACCTAAAGGGAAAAAGCCAATGAAGAGCAAGAGGCCCTAAATTCAAACTAGTATCTGTGCACGGGCGTGTGCAAACACACACACGCACACACACACACACACACACACGAATGACAGTATAACAGGTCTTGTCTCAATTCTGGGTAGTAGGAAGTGGATGGTTCAAATGAACCTGAAGGAGAGTTAAAGTTGTCAAAATACTTTATATGTATGTCTGTGTGAACATAAAAGATAGACATTTCTTTTTTTTTTTTTTTTGGATCCAGTCGTGGGGCCTGAACTCTGGGCCTGGGTGCTGTCCCTCAGCTCTTCAGCTCAAGGCTAGTGCTCTACCACTTGAGCCACAACGCCACTTCCGGCTTTTTTTTTCTTATGTGGTGCTGAGGAATCGAACCCAGGGCCTTGAGCATGCAAGGCAAGCACTCTACCACTGAGCCACCTTCCCAGCCCCAAGATAGACATTTCTTGAGATTGATTTGAGAAAGGGGAAGAAAAATGAAGAAGGGTGATTGAGGGGATTACTCTGATCAAGATACATTGTGTGCATAAATGGACATAATAAAAACCTTATACAGTTAATTTATGCTAATTTTTAAAAAATAGGTAAATTTGGACAGACTTCTTAGATGTGTATCAAAAGTTTTAGTGTCAATTTGAGAAAGTGCTGTGATAAATCACACACAGAGTAGATACTATGACTTATAGACAGGAATTATGATTGTTTGTATTGTGCACACAGCCTTCAGTTCAGACAGGGTCTTGCCCTATCAGACAGGGTCTTGCCAAGTTGCTGTTTGCTTGGAGAGTACATTTTAGCAAGAGGACTTTCCCAAGGCTTCCAGAAAGAGACTCCTAGGCTAGGGCAGAGGCTGACTGTAGAGCTGGAGAAAAGCATAGGGTTGTGCTTTTTAAATTTTTTTAAATTTTTTTATTTTTGGCTGAAAAAATGCTCAGAATACTTTTATAAAACGTGAAGGGTGGGGGAATAGTAGGGCAGGTCACCCAGACAAAGCAATGCTGCCATCTATTGGCCAGAGAATCAGGAAGCTCCTGCAGGTGGTAACATTTCAGTCTACCTTACAGTTTTTTTTCAGCCTGGAGATGAAAGAAAAGGGAGCTATAAAGTCCAGAGAACCACAGAGCTCCAAAAGTCACTTCCCTTCCCCCATCCCTAGGAAGGAAGCCTCCCATGCTGTCCTGGGAACCACAGCAATAGCAACTAATGGGCCAGGTCACATTGGACATTTCTGGCTGAGGTTGGCAGGTGTCTGAGCCCTGAGATTGGCCAGTGCCTTTCCTGGGTGTGATCTACTCCATCCCTTGGACCTCTCCCCCCATTTAGCCCAGCATGTGGATTTGTTTCTCTAGTGTCACATTCACTACCTTCCTCTGAGGCCTCATCCTATGATCACAACTGCAGATCTCAGTGTACTGTATATCAGGGAAGAATTCGAATGGTGTAACTCACAGCCTAACAAAATGTTAACTCACAGCCTAACAAAATCAATACTAGAAATATGGCACTTGAAAAGTGTGGGAGGGAGGTCAAGGAAGGGGGTAGAAGAGGGAAGAGAGGGAAGGGGAAGAATGCAGCCATAATATTCAATGCATATCCTTGGAAAATTGAGGGGGAGGGGTTGGGTTGAGAGGGATGGGAGAGAATGATGCATTGTACTTATAAACTGATTTGTTGAATGGTAACCCCCGTGTACAGCTAAAGATAATAAAATATAAACAAAACAAATAACATTGGCTCTTTAAAAAATAAAGTAGTTTCTGATAGAGCTTCATGTTAGAGTGGGCCAAATGGTGGCCCTGTAATCAGGACTGGATTATTCCCCAGTAATTGTGAGAGGGGTAAACTTCAAGCCACTTTTGTAAAGACTTATTCCTATCTGTAGTGCTTTAACAGATTCAGACTTTGTTGTTGTTGTTGTTGTTGTTATAGTTTTGCTTTGTTGGCAATGGAACCAGGTTCTAGGACATGGTAGAGAGGTGCTGTACCATGAGGCAGACTTCCAGGTCAAGGCCAGCTACATCCTAAATTGTGGTAACCCATTTGGCTTTCCAAACCAGAATGTGACCTCCTCTAGGCTCTACTAGATAGAGTGCTAAAATTCCTGAACTGTGTACTGGTTCAATGTCAGTTTTGCTGGCAGGGGTCTGGCAGCCATTTCAGCTAACTGCTCACTAGAAAACCCTCTCAGATTTTGCCAGTTAGTTGAGGGGGGGGGATCACTTTAACCCTCTGGTGTCCTGTGAATTTTCATTTACATTTCCACAGCATTTTAGTGAGGAGTTAAATCAGGAAATGCCATAAAGTTACTAACAGGACAAGTGAGCTAGAAATTCCTCTTTACCTTTGTGCCAAAGAATGAAGTTAGGCATGGAAAGGCCAATAGAATTAGTTAAATAAAAAATAAAATCATCTAGTCATAGAAAGCCATAAGCTTATTTCAAAAACGAAGGGTAGGCTGGGCACCTCTGGCTCACGCCTATAATCCTAGCTACTCAGGAGGCTGAGATCTGAGGATCTCGAATCAAAGCCAGTCCAGGCAGGAAAATCCATGAGACTCTTATCTCCAATTAAGCACCAGAAAACTGGAAGTGAGGTTGTGGCTCAAGTGGTAGAGCACTAGCCTTGAGCTGAAGAGCTCAGGGACAGTGTCCAGGCCCAGAGTTCAAGCCCCACCACAAAAAGAAAGAAAAAAAGAAAAGCAAAGGGCAGCTTCCTATTAGCCTTGCTGGGCCTCTTTGGCCTTTGCTATCTCAGGATCTGCAATGGGTGTAGGGCAAGCCCAGGACACAGGCATGGACAGTCACTCAGTTCCCCACATCCCTTAGTGCCCACGAGACTCAGAACAATTGCATGAACTCTCTTGAGGTCCAAAAATTCCTTTCCAGGAGCTTTGAAAAAGAAGTGTCCTGTCAACTGTCAAGCTATCAGTGAAGCATTGCTGCTACCACATCAGAGAGAAAGGTCAAAGGAGATGCTAAAGGTGATAAAGCCAAGGTGAAGGATGAGCCATAGAGGTGATTGCAAATGTTGTCTTCTAGGCCTGCCCCTCTCAAACTAGAATCCAGGCCAAGAAAGGCTCCTGCAAAGAAAGAAGAAAAACTGCCCAAAGTGATAAAGGGAAAAGCAGATGCTGGCAAGGATGGGAACAACCCTGAAAAAAACTGAGATGCCTCCACAAATCCAGTCACAAAACACAAGGCAATGGAGATGTCAAGTGTGTGTGTGTGTGTGTGTTACAGCTTTCTGCTTTTATTTTGTGTGTGTGTGTGTGTGTGTGTGTGTATTACAGCTTTCTGCTTTTATTGTGTGTGTGTGGTATTGGGCACTCCCCCTGAGCTTTTGTGCTCAAGGCTAATGGTCCTATCACTTTGAGACACAGCACCATTTCCAGGTTTTGGTAGTTAACGGGAGATAAGAATCTCACAGACTTTCCTGTCCAGGCTGGTTTAGAACCACAATCCTCAAATCTGTTTCCTAGTACCTAGGATTATAGGCATGAGTCACTAGTGCCCAGCAGTTTTCTACTTTTAGTGACTTACTATTTGAAATACTGTTTTTTAAATCAAGTTTTATAAAAAAAAAAAAGTAGAGGGGTTGGGAAGGTGGCTCAGTGGTAGAGCGCTTGCCTTGCATGCCTGAGGCCCTGGGTTCGATTCCTCAGCACCACATAAGCAAAAACAAAAAAGCCAGAAGTGGCACTGTGGCTCTAGTGATAGAGTGCTTGCCTGGAGCTGAAGAGCTGAGGGAGAGCATACAGGCTCAGAGTTCAGGCCCCACGACCGGACCCCCCCCCCAAAAAAAGTAGAAGTTTGGTTATTTTGTTTTTTCTTTTTGTGCTGTCCTGGTGCTCGAACTATGGGCCTGGGTGCTGTCCCTGAGCCTCTTTGTACTCAAGCCTAGTGCTCTACCCATTGAGCCACAGTGCCACTTCCAGCTTTTTCTCAGTACTTTATTGGAGATAAGAGTCTCATGGTCTTTCCTGCCTGGGCTAGCTTTGAGCTGTGATGGATCCTCAGATCTCAGCCTCCTGAGTAGCTGGATTACAAGTGTGAGACACCAGTGCCCAACATTACATATATACATACTTATATATGTGTAGTTATGTATGCATATACTTATTATCTCAGTAGTTGGAAAAAGTAGTTGCTATTCAATAATAAATATGGCTCAGTGGTAGAGTACTTGCCTAGTAGGCATGAAGCCCTGGGTTCGATTCCTCAGTACCACATAAAAAGAAAAAGCTGGAATTGGTGCTGTGTTTCAAGTAGTAGAGCACTAGCCTTGAGCACAGAGAGGGTTAGAGCAGAGCCCAGACCCTGAATTCAAGCCCCAGGACTGCCCCATCCCTGCCAAAAAAAAAAAAGCCATGTCCAGAAAAAGTCCTTGAAAGGCATGTGACAAGACTGGAAGGGTGTCAGTGCTTTTATATATATCAGTAAAATATAATAACTGCTTCTTTTTTGGGGGGGGTCCGGTCATGGGCCTGAACTCTGGGTCTGGGTGCTGTCCCTCAGCTCTTCACCTCAAGGGTAGTGCTCTACCACTTGAGCCACAGCGCCACTTCCAGCTTTTTTTCTGCTTAAGTGGTGCTGAGGAATCAAACCCAGGGCCTCATGCATGCAAGGCAAGCGCTCTACCACTAAGCCACCTTCCCAGCCCCACATAACTGTTTCTAAGTACTAATGAACTGTGTTGTAGGTATGGAAAACCAAGACTACTTCTGGGATGTCAGTATTAATACAAGAGGAATACTATCCTCCTTGTGATTCACATTAAGTAAGGTAAAAGTGTTCATATCTGTCCATGTAGAAAAACTACTTCTGCAAATTAAGGAGGCTAAGATCAGGTGCAGCAAGCTTTGAGGCCACCCAGTGTAAAACCAGTTTTCAAGACCCCTTTTCAATAAATAGCTAGAGGGTGGTAGTTGTTATCTCAGCTATGACAGGAAGCATAAAATTGGAGGACCAAGCCAGGAACTCATGGCTCACACTTGGAATCTTAACTATTCAAGATGCTGAGATCTGAGAATCATAGTCCAAAGTCAGACTGGGTAGGAAGGTCCATGAGATTCTTATCTCCAATTAGCCACCAAATAGCTGACAGTAGAGCTATGACTCATTTAGTAGAGTGCCAGCTTTGAGCAGAAAAAGCTAAGGGACAACATCCAGGCGCTGAGTTCAAGCCTCCCCCCCACACATTGGCAATAATAATAATAATAATAATTGGAGGGCAAAGGAACAGGCCCAGCTCTGCTCAAACTCAAGACCCTATATAAAATCCCCAGGGTAAAAAGAAGAGCTGGAGGCCTGGCTCAATAGTCAACAATGTGCCGAGCTAGCACAAATCTAGGAGGAGAGGGAGGAAAAGAGGGAGGAGGAAGGATAGGAGGAGGAGGAAGAGAAGGAGGAGGATCAGAGTTCCTATGTATTTGTCCAAAAATATTCTTTTTTTTTTTTTGAGTCCGGTCATGGGCCTGAACTCTGGGCCTGGGCACTGTCCCTCAGCTCTTCAGCTCAAGGCTAGCGCTCTACCTCTTGAGCCACAGCGCCACTTCCAGCTTTTTTCTGTTTGCTTATGTGGTGCTGAGGAATCGAACCCAGGGCCTCATGCATGCAAGTCAAGCGCTCTACCACTGAGCCACCTTCCCAGCCCCCAAAAATATTCTTTACTGTAAAGAAGAGCTGATTTTCTAGTATCTATTACTGTGTTTTCCTCCTACATATTTCTAAATTTAATTTTCTTTGAATTATTATGTTCATTTTCTGACAGCAGAGGTTAAAAAACTTAAACTTTTATATCTAAATATATGGGTCTTGTCAAGGGCACCTAATATACATTCCAGATTTGTTTGGAAATATCAGCAACAACAATCACACAACAGTGTTAATAATCAGGAGATAAAACACTTCTGTATTACTTTAAGTGAGCAATGTCCACTTGTACTGTACTTCCTTCAGCCCCAAGCCCACTCAGACAAAACATGTTCCAGCTTCCACTATTCATTTTGTCAATCTGTCAGTTAACTGATCAAAGGAGTTACACCATAGGAATCTACCTCTGCCTATACCATACTTAAATCCATTTCTTTGTGTATATAGGCATATGGCCCTGTGTCTATTTTTGTAAATGTTTTATCATTTAGATCTAACTTTCACATATGAGATAAACTGTAGTGTCCTTTGTGGAGGCTCAGTTTCACTAGTGTAGTTGGAGTTGGTGGGAAGGTTAAGAAAACACCCACCTGCCTATTTACATTCCTGAACATCTACTGATCATCTTCCCACAAACCCCAAAAGCAGACTATTTCCTTAGCCTTATCCTCAGGCAGTAACTAGAGGTAATTTCCACTAAAGACTGGAGGTAAACAGGAGATAGTCTCGTCAATGTCCAGTTTGTGTTCAGCTTAGAATCCCCACAAGTACCAGAAGCAACATGCAAAACTATGCAGATTCACTTTTTTAAAGTATTATACTTTAAAGATGGAGGGATAATTTACTGCTATAGAAATAACAGAGTTTACATCTACAAATTTTTGGAAAGACAAATCAGACAGCAAATGTCTTATTACTTGAATTAATGTCATTTAAGAAACATATTGTAGCTACTCGGCAGACATATCAGGAGGGGATTATGGTTCAAGGCCAGCCTGTGCACAAAGTTATTGAGACCCCATCTCAAAATAAAATTGGGCAATGTGGCATGCACATGCCCTCTCAGATATGTAGGAGGTAGTTAATGGCAGGCTTAGCAAAAACCAATAGAAAATAAAGGAGAATGTGCTAGGGGTAATGTGCCTGTCTTATAAGTGGGACATCCTTAGTCCAAGCCTCAATAATGCCAATAAAACAAATTAAAAACTGAAGAAAAGTGAAGTCAAAGCTGTATAGAAACTAACAACATACTCAATATACTCAAATTATGTTCTTTTTTTTTTCCTTGGGTGGGGGTGGTCATGGGGCTTGAACTCAGGGCTTGGCGCTGTCCCTGAGCTTTCTCTGCTCAAGGCTAGTGCTCTACCACTTTGAGCCACAGTACCACTTTAAGCCATGTTTTCTGGTGGTTATTTGGAGGTAAGAACCTCACGGATTTCCCTACCTAGGCTGGCTTTGAACTCTGATCCTCAAATCTCACCCTCCTGAGTTACTAGGATTACAGGCATCAGCCACCTGCTCTTGGTGAGCATTTTCTTAATGTTGATTATGCCTTCTACCAAAATCTAATGTTTTAGATTCTTTTATAATTTCTGACTTTAATAAATACTTTATGTATCTCAAATACCAGTTTGTAAGAAAATGTCTGAGCTAGTAAAATATATTCTAGTAGCAGCTCTAACAGGTTTTGTAAAATTCTACACAGATCTCTTAACAGCCAAATCTATTCTTTCTCTTTTTAATTTTATTTTGGTACCTGGGCACTGTCTCTGAGCTGTTTTTCTTAGCACTTTACCACTTGAGCCATACCTCCACTTCCTGCTTTTTGGTGGCTAATTCAAGATAAGAGTCTCACAGACTTTCCTGCCCAGGTTGGCTTCGAACCGTTAGTCTCAGATCTCAGCTCCTGAGTAGTTAGGATTACAAGCATGAGCCATTGGATTCCAGCCTTCCTCTTACTTTAAATAGTGTATTCGAATAAGAAAATAATAAAAATGATAAGATCATTTTTTTTTGTCGGTCGTGGGGCTTGAACTCTGGGCTTGGGCGCTGTCCCTCAGCTCTTCAGCTCAAGATGAGTGCTCTACACTTGAGTCACAGCGCCACTTCCGGTCTTCTTGGTTTATTGGAGATGAGTCTCATGAACTTTCCTGTCCGGGCTGGCTTTGAGCCGTGATCCTCAGATCTCAGCCTCCTGAGTAGCTAGGATTACAGGAGTGAGCCACCGGCGCCTGGCTAGATAATATCATTTTCAATGCTGGTTATTGTATTCACTAGTTTTGTTGGATAGTATGTAAAGATACAGTACTCTGTTTTGCAGGATTTGTCATAGTATATCTGCTGAAATCATATTTGAACATCTGGATTGAAAGTTTGTGTTTACTAAATGCATAAGCAGAGATTGCCTGATCCTTTCTTTCTGTAAGGAGACCATAATGCCTGTTCATACATTCTGTCAAATTCTGAATTCTCCGGCTCTTACAAAATACTTGTCCTTTCCCAAATAAAACCTGGCGTGAATGAATGATAAAATTTCAAAGCAAGGCATGAGTAAAATACCTGTTTTGTGCACATTTCCTGTAGAGGTCAGCCTTCACAATGAACATAACATAACATTGTAAGCACTATACCATGGAATCAATTCCAGTCATAGCATGTTACACTGTACAAGTTTTGCATTTAGATCTCAGTTGATATAATCCAAAGTAAAAAGACAATCAGGTAGCTGGGTTCTGGCGTCTCCAATCTGTAATCCTAGGTACACAGGAGGCTGAGAGCTGTGGATCACGGTTTGAAGCTAGCCTGGATAGGAAAGTCCATGAGACTTGTAACTCCAATTAACCACCAAAACAGCAAGAAGTGGAGCTGTGGCTCAAGTGGTGCTAGTCTTGAGCACAAAAGTTCAGGAATAGCACCCATGCCTTGAGCTCAAGCCCCAGAAGTGGCACTAAAAAAATCTGGTAGTATTTATTGAGTACACAATAAAGTATGTGTTACACATGTGTTTTTCAGATAATCATTAAAGGGCTTCTGAATTGATCAAATCTCTTGATGTTTGAGAATGGCATTACCTTGTATTAATCTAAGCATTCTTTTCTTTACAGAGTGATTTACAAGAAAACTCATCTTTAGACTCATTTCACGAGCCTGGCAAACATGCTTAAAGTCTATGATTAGAAAATCATAGCTTCACATGAACATTTATTAAACCACATAGAAAAATTGGTTATCATCTAATGTAACAAATATTAACAACAGAATCAGTGTAAGAAAATTCAAGTGGTACTTAATAAAGGAGAGGTATAAATCATTAATAAAAGGAAAGTAAATCTGACTACTGAATTAAAACTTTCTCTTCCTAAAGTTAGATAAAACAGAGTGTCTATTGACTTAGGGTTGGTGACAATGGAAAAAACCCAACAAGGAACATGAACAAGAGGAATGTAAACAAATAATTAATATATTGCATAATTGAAAGGGAATACATTCTTTTTTTTACTCTTCCATCACCTCACTCCATCACACTAGTCCTCCCCCTCCACTAACTGCCTCCCTGGTTTATACTCATGTCAGTCTTTCCTTTTTGTAAGTCAAGATTCAAAATATGAGTTTTTTTGTCTTTTTCAGCCTGGCTTATTGAACTTTAACATGAAGATTTCTAGTTTCATTCATTTTCCTGCAAATGACATAGTTTCATTCGACTTTGTAGTTGACTAACACTCCATTGTGTGTGTATGTATGTATGTACATATGTGTCTATATGTGTGTATATGCATATCACATTTTATCAGTTAATAGTCACCTAGGCTGATTCCATTGTGAATAATACTGAGATAAAATGGATATGCAAGTATCTCTACTGTTAATTCATTTGATTCCTCCAGGCATATACTTAGGACTGTATGGTAGTCTTGCGGTTGGTCTATTTTATTTTTTTAAACAGTATATGAATACAAGGTGTCTGACAACATTGTCACCCATCACTCCTAACCCATCCCTTCTCTCACTTTTTTTAAAAAATGAGATTAGGTGATTATATAAATTTCACATATTTCATGGTTTGGTGGAATAGTGATACTAAGTTAAAGTCACAAACACATTTTATCCTTCACAAGGCAAATTGTCATTATCATGGTCTATAAAGTTTGTGAATTCTATGAGCTTTGACAATACAATTATTTCTTCCACATCAGATGATGTTTACCTTTCTTTCCTTTTGCTTAGTGTAAGCTGTTCCCTCTTTCCGTCTCATTCCTCCCTTCCCATTGCTGTCTTTGGTTTGCTTAATTCTTTTTCATCTATGTTCCAGTGCAGCTGATGGGCCCCTTTGTTGTAAGCTGTTCCACTTCCCACTTATTCTGCATCCTCCTCCTAACTTCCCTCCGTTGTGTGCGTATATATACCATATATATAGTTAAGAACATGGAGTCCTTTAGCAATGATATGACAAAATGTGTGGGTGTCCTTTGTTTCTAGAGTCCTGTTTACTTTGTCATATCTCCTTGCATTTTGGTTTTAGCATCCACGTATCAGGGTGACCATGTGCCATTTTTCTCTTTGTTCTTGGCTTACCTCGTTCAAAATAATTCACTCTAGTTCCATCCATTTCCCTGCAAATGCCATTATTTTGTCTTTTCTAGTTGCTGAACAATATTCCATTGTATATAGGCACCACAATTTTTGGATCTATTCATCAGTAGTGGGGCATCTAGGTTTCCATATCTTGGCTATTGTGAACAGTGCTGCAATGAACATGGAAGTGCGTGTGTCCTTGTATCCTGGTTCCTGTTAAGGGTAGATGCCTAGGAGTGATATGGCTGGATCATAGGGGAGGTCTATATTTAGCTTTCTGAGGTACCTCCAGACTGCTTTCCAAAGTGGTTATATTAATATATTCCACCAGCAATGCAGTAGGGTTCGTCTTTCTCTGCATCCCCTCCAGCATTTGTCAGTGGCTGAATTTAGGATGTGGGCTATTCTGACTGAGGTAAGGTGGTATCTCAGTGTTGTTTTTATTTGCATTTCCTTTACAGCCAGGGATGATGAACATTTCCTCATATGTTTCTTTGCCATTTTTATCTCTTCTTCTGAGAAGGCTCTCTTTAGCTACCTTGCCCATTTCATGATTGGTTTGTTAGATTTGTGAGGGGTTCATTTCTTGAGTTTCCTGTATATACTGGATATTAATCACTTGTCTGATATATTGATGGTAAATTTTTCCCCAATTAGTTGGCTTTCTTTCTTGTTTGGTTGCTATTTCTTTAGCTGTGCAGAAACTTTTTATTTTAAGATAGTCCCATTTGTCGAGTCTCTCTCCATTTTGTTGTGACCCTGGGACTCTGTTCAGGAAGTTCCTGCCTGTGCCTATAAGTTCAAGTGTCTCTCCTACTCTGTCCTGCAGTAGTTTCAGAGTATCAGGTTTGATGTTAAGGTCTTTAATCCATTTTGAGTTGATGGTAGTGCATGGTGACAGGCTAGGGTCCACTTTTAGTTTTCTGCACGTGGCTGCCCCGTTTTCCCAGCGCCAGGAATTGAAGAGGCTATGATTCTTCTACTGTATATCTTTGGCTCTGACTGTACGCATGTGGTTTTATTTCTGTTCCATTGGTCTTCGGGTCTCTTTTTGTGCCAGTATCAAGCTGTCTTGTTATTATGGCTCTATAGTAGAGCTTGAAATCCGGTATCGTGGTCCCTCTCGCATTCTTTCTTTTGTCTAGAATTGCTTTGGGTATTCTAAGTCTTTTGTTATTCCATATGAATTTTCGGATTGTTTTCTCTATTTCAGAAAGGTATGTCATTGGGATTTTACTGGGAATTGCATTTAATGTGTTTATCAATTTTGGCAATATGGCTATTTTCATTATATTATTTCTGCCTATCCAGGAATATGAGTGGTCTTTCCATTTCCTGGTATCCTCTACGAGTCCTTTTTTAAGGCTTTTATAGTTTTCATGAAATAGGTCCCTTATATCTTTGGTTAGTTAATTCCTAGATACTTTTTTTAAAATTTATTTTGAATGGGTTTGTTTCCTTGATTTCCCTTTCTGCTTGTACATTGTTGGGAATATATGCTTAACAAACCAGGAGTGAAGGCACATACATGTAATCAAAGCTAGAATAGTAGTCTGGGGCCAGCCTGGTCCACTCATCTCTCTATATGCAAGCAGCAGTGCTACAGCATAAAGGCAGGCCAGGCTTGAGAGCAGTAGGTCTGACACTCAAGAACAGAATAAACTCATCAAACCTTTAAGACACTCCACCTTAACAGAGAGAACAACAGTGTTTCAAATCTAGCTCCTCTAGGCTAAGGAAAACTGGTTTTGTGTCGCAAGGCTTGAAAGTCCTGAGCTATCTGGTGTTTGACTTCTAGAATGAAATACTGTCACATCACTGAGTTCAGATACCAGGTGTCTGTGACCCCATCCAGATGTTCTGGTCTGGTGACATATATAATAAGCATATTGAGAAGCTGTCCTGAGGTAACTTTGAGAACTTACCTACACCCACTTCCAACAAGTTAGCATCCTTGCCTGTACCCATGACCTTAGCTTCCTTCAGTTCACCTCTGTGGTCAGAATACTGCAACTACTTAGAAAGTCACTGGGCCAGTCAAGTGGTGGTGGCTCACGCCTATAATCCTAGCTACTCAGGAGGCTGAGATCTGAGGATCATGTTTTAAAGCCAACTTGGGTTAGGAAAAGCCCCTGAGACTCTTTATCTCCAATTAACTACCAAAAAACTAGAAGTAGAACTGTGGCTCTGGTGGTAGAATACTAGCCTTGAGTAGAAAAGCTCAGGGATGACAATCAGGCCCTGAGTTCAAGCCCCATGGCTAGCAACAAAAAAAAAAAGTCACTGGGTCTCCTTGTGGAGTTCTTATTGGCAAGACAGAGGAAGCCATTGCTCAAGAATAGATGGGACATGCCCATCACCTTCTGGGATGTGGTGGTCTCTGTCTTTCAAGGCCTCAATGATACCCAGAAAGAAATCTAGCTGTAGCTCTCCACCCCTATATTTCATAGCCTGCTTCCTTGGTCCCTATAGGGACCATAGAAGGGTCTTACTATTGGAAGCATCTTTCCACTGCTTTATCTGAGGAGGTTTCACAGCATTCTATGAAGCTCCTTCCTTCAGTCACAAACGTCTTTGGAGAGGGGAGGCAGATAGGACAGAGGTTTGAACCCAGGGCTTGATTTTGGCTAAGAGAACACTCTACTGCAATGGCCACATTGACACCCTTTTTGCTTGTTATTTTATTATTATTTTATCTTTGAATTATCCTACATTGATAATGAGAGGATTTCCTTGTGGCTTTTTTTGTTTGGTCATGGGGCTTGAACTCCATGCCTGGGAACTGTCCCTAGCCTTTTTTCACTCAAGGCTAGCATTTTACTACTTTGAGCCACAGTGCTACTTCTGGTTTTCTGGTGGCTAACTGGAGATAGGAGTCTCACAGACTTTCCTACTGGGGCTGGCTTCAAACCTTGATCCTTAGATCTCAGCCTCCTGAGTAGCTAGGATTACAAGTGTATGTCACTGGTGCTGGGCTTATCATTATGGCATTTCAATATATAGACACAGTGTACCTGGAACAAATTAACTCCTCCACTATATTCCCATTCCTCCTCTCTATCCTCCTTACTTTTCAAACAGCATTTAGTAGGTTTCAT
This sequence comes from Dipodomys ordii, assembly GCF_000151885.1. Taxonomy (NCBI): domain Eukaryota; kingdom Metazoa; phylum Chordata; class Mammalia; order Rodentia; family Heteromyidae; genus Dipodomys; species Dipodomys ordii. Next base: position 192,421 of record NW_012267550.1, on the reverse strand, counting down.
TATGATCTGCTTATTTTTAAGGTAATATCTAACTTTTATCCCAGGAATGCCTGGAGCACAATCCACCTATTATAGCTGGAATGAGAGATGTGTACCAAAGTTCCCAGCATTTTTTAATTTAGAGAATACTTTATTAGTTTCTGCAATCAAACCCATGTAGATAAGACCTTACATATTTAATACAGTGTGTTTATCCATGTACAAATGAAAAAAATGTTTAATGTTTCTAGACCAATATGGCTATTAATTTCTGTACAATGCTAACTCAAGACAGTAAACTGGGATACTTTTTTCCAAAGTTGACAGCACAGCTAAAGTTTCCAAAAATTCAAATTATATATGTGCATATTTATATTTATATAAATTTATATAAAAGACCAATAATATCCAGGAGCTAGTGGCACACACCTGTAATCCTAGCTAGTTAGGAGGATGAGATTTTAGGATTGCAGTTTAAAGCCAGCCCAGGCACAAAAGTCCCTGAGACTCTTATCTCCAATGAACCACCAGAAAACTGGAAATGATTCTGTGGCTCAAGTGGTAGAGCATTAGTCTTGAGCTGAAGAGCTGAGGGACAGTGCCCAAGCCCAGAGTTCAAGCCCCAGGACCCACCAAAACAACAACAACAACCACCAATATTAACAGTAAGTTAGTGCCCAGCATTTTCTTTTTTTCCCAGCTGATAAAGGTTTGGTTTTTTTAATGTAATTTTATTGTAAAAATGCTGTACAGAGGGGTTACAGTTACATGAGTAAGGCAATGAGTACATTTCTTGTTGATCATTGTTACCCCTTCCCTTGTTCTCCAACTATTCCTTCCCACCCCAACCTCCCTCACTCCCCCCCCCAAAGTTGCAAAGTTTCCAATATACTGTCTTGTGGGTATCCTTGTTGCAATGGGTCATCCTGTGTCATTGTTTCAGTGCTTTGTTATTCCTTTTCCCCTCCCCATATTAGACAAATGTATATACAAGATACAGGGTACCAAAATCAAGTACAGTGACAACAGGGGATATACCATGGGGGGAAGAACATACAAAAGAAACAAAAAAAATCACATAGTACATTAAAAACAACAAGGAAAGACCTCTTGTGTCCATATCTTGGGGTTCATTTCACTTAGTATCATCTTATATGGTCATATGTAGATCGTTTTTGAGCTTTTCTGCTCATCTGATAAAATTATCCTAGACATATACTAATTATTGCAAATGAGGGAAACTATGGGGCCTATATTTCTTTGGGTCTGGCTTACTTCACTTAATATGATTTTTTTTCAAGTCTTTCCATTTCCTAACAAATGAGATGGTATCATTCTTTCTGATGGAAGCATAGAATTGCATTGTATATCTGTACCATATTTTCTTGATCCATTCATCTGTCAAGGGTGCTCAGCATTTTCTAAAAAGGTGTTTCAAGAATGTTTTGCTTGAGAAAAGTTTGAACCCAGTTGCATGCCATCTACATTGCCTGAATATCTAGGATTACAGGCTTGAGTCATCAGGAATCAGTATATGGCCTACACTCATCTTCTGAAAGCAGAACTTGAGCTGGGGAATAGAAAGGGCTACTGCAAATACCACCTATGCCCAGGGGACACAATGGGCCTGAGACTACGCACAGATCAACAAATAGAAATGTGGATTTAAATCAGGCACTGGTGGCTCCTGCTTGTAATCCTAGCTACTCAGGAGACAGAGATCTGAGGATCATAGTTCGAAGTTAGCCTGGGCAGGAAAGTTTGTAAGACTCTTATCTCCAATTAACTACCAGAAAACCAGAAGTGGAGCTGCAGCTCAAAGTGGTAGAGTGCTAGCCCTGAGCAAAAGAGCTCATGGACAGCACCCATGCCTGACCTACATAAATAAATAAATAAATATGGGCTAAAGAAACAGCAAATTCCCTCCCCCACACCCAGAATGTTACCTCACTCTCGAAGGCGCCCCCCTTGCCCCTGAAAAGGGTCTGAGAACTGATGCAACACATTCTGCACCAGGTGACAATGATTCAGACAGAAGACAGAACAACCTATCTCCTTTCTGGATTATGACAGTGACAAGGGTAATGACTATCCTTGCTATTCCATAAACTGCACATGTTAGGGTCAGATGGCAGGTAGAAGTGAGTTTCTCCCTGGACCTGTGTTTCAACTGGATTTCAACAGAACAGGAACTATCATGTTATAACCCTTTGTCTAATGCCAAACAATCCCATGCTCCTTTCCTCACCTGTCCCCAAACCCAGCATTACCAACATCTGTATGGCAAGGCTACCAGACAAGAGGATTTATGATGATGATGATGATGAAAATACTGTACAGAGGAGTTACAATTACATGGGCAAGATAATGAGTACATTTCTTATCAAGCATTGTAGCCTCCTCCTTTGTTTCCCCTTC
>NW_012267550.1:173590-189709 GCF_000151885.1 Dipodomys ordii | reverse complement strand
CATGGGACCTATGTTTCTTTGGGCCTGGCTTACTTCACTTAATATAATTTTTTCCAAATCTTTCCATTTCCTAACAAATGGGGCAATGTCATTCTTTCTGGTGGAGGCATAGAATTCCATTGTGTATATATACCACATTTTCTTGATCTATTCATCTACTGAGGGGCATCTGGGTTGGTTCCATAACTTAGCTATGGTAAATAAGGCTGCAATAAACATAGTTGTGCTAGTAGCTTTAGTATGGGCTTGTTTGTGATCATTTGGGTAAATGCCCAAAAGTGGGATTGCTGGGTCATAGAGGAGCTCTATGTGCAGTCTTTTGAGGAACCTAACAGGAGGTTTTTTTGTCAGTCGTAGAGCTTGAACTCTGGGCCTGGGTGCTGTCCCTGAGCTCTTCAGTTCAAGGGAAGTGCTCTACCAATTGAGCCACAGCTCCACTTTACAGGAGGGTTAATGAGCTGATAGTTTAATCACCTGGTATAGAGCAAGACTAAGTGCATGCCTGTTTAAGGTCTGGAGGTTGGGCTGTGAATTTATTCAGGGACCATTTTTTTCTGCTTCTGGCACTTGCTGTTTGCCAGCAAAATGAATGTCAGTACTTTATCATGTCATGTCCTACACTCCCATAGTTTGACAACAATTGTGGGGTTCAGAGAGATACAGAGTGTCCAGGACAGAACTGCCAGCATGTCAACTGATGAGTAAGCTGCTATAGCTCGCTCTAGCTTGTTATGCTGACCTTTCATCAGAGACCCTCTTCACACACACTGCGAAATTCACTCACCTGGTTGTCAGAACTTTGGATTCAGATTGAATTATACCACTGGCTTCCCTGGTTCTCCACCTTGCATATGGAAGATAGTAGGACCTCTCAGAGTTATGGGTCATAGTAATATGAGCCAATTCCCATAATAAAACGTTTTCCCTCCTATCTATACACAATATGATGTATGCATGTGTATGCACACTTTGTAAACAGGATACATTTTTTACCTCAAGGATTAGCACCTATTTGGTGACAGGATGCATGCATCCCTTCCTGAGAGAAATACCCCCCCCAATTAAAGGGTGGACCCAAAACATAAACAACCAGAATGGTAAGCAGGAGCTAAGTACTTAGAAAGTGAAACAGCACCAAAAGTAATTAAGAGCAAAAAACACTGAAGTAACTCTAAGTCAGACCCACTCACTTTATCATATCAATATCCCTGGTACCAAGGAGCTGTGTGTATCTCTTTCCCTTTGAGAGCACCCACATTCTTTTAGAGTGTGCCCCTGTCTTTCTGCTTGTCTGCTTTTTGTTTGCTTGCCTGCTTGCTTACTTACTCAATAAAGCTCTGCCAAGTTTTCTTACCATGATTACTTGTCTAGACATTCTCGTTCCACGACTGAAGTCAAGGAGCCTAAGCAAAGAGTCCCTACTTTTAGAGGAAAACTTTACAAACCTTCATCTGCATCTGGTGACAATCCTAGGAATACTTTGGAGAACCAAAGGGCTTGGAAATCCTTGTTTCTGTGGCTTGCTGGTCCCTTCCTACATGACCATTGTTTTCAACTGGCTCTGTGTATTGACTTCAGCTTTCCCTTATGAGGGAAGTCTGATGGCTGCATTTAACAAGGTAGCAACACAGAATTTGACCTCAACAACCAAGCACTCTAAATTAGGTGACACTACTTCCATTCGGCTGCCAGAAGTCCTGGAGAGAATGAGAAAAGAGATTTATTGACAGAGATTAAGAAGATTCTTATTTCCGAATCAATTTATTTACTTAAAAGATCCCCACATTAAGCAGCCCCTGGAGAGATTGAAAAGAGAGAGATTTATAGACAGATTAAGAAGACTCTTAATTCCCAATCAATTTACTTGCTTAAAAGAACCCCACAAGCCGGGTGCTGGTGGCTCATACCTGTAATCCTAGCTATTCAGGAGGCTGAGATCTGAGGATCGCGGTTCAAAGTCAGCCCGAGCAGGAAAGTCTGTGAAACTCGTATCTCCAATAAACCACCAGAAAACCGGAAGTGGTGCTGTAGCTCAAGTGGTAGAGCGCTAGCCTTGAGCTGAAGAGCTGAGGGACAGTACTCAGGCCCAAAGTTCAAGCCCCACGACCGATAAAAAAAACACAAAAACCCCATATTGCGTCATACACCTATACACCTATAAGAGGTTGGGATCTGAGAAGCATGGTTCAAAGCCACCCCGCAGCAGAGAAGTCTTTGAGACTATTGTCTCCTTTAAAGTACCAAAAAAATAAAAACTGACAGTGGAGCTGTGGCTCAAGTGGAAAGCACTAGCCTTGAGCAAAAAAATGTCAGGGACAAAGTCCAGGCCCTGAGTTCAAGCCCTAGGACCAGCACAAAACAAGAACAATAAAAACAAAAACACCCCACATGCTGAGCACTGGTGACCCATGCCTATAATCCTAGCTGAGATCTGAGGATGGCCACTTAAAGCCAGCATGAGCAGAAAAAATCCATGAGATTTTTTAAGTCCAATTAACCACCAAAAATCTCAAAGTACAGCTGTTGCTGAAGTGGTGGAGTGCTAGCCTTGAGCACAAAAATTCAGGGGACATTGTCTAGGCCCTGAGTTCCAGCTCCAGGACTAACATACACACAAAAACACAACAAAAACCAAAAAAAACCCCACACATGCTATTGTTGTTGTTGTTTTCTGTATTAGTGCTTATAACTTGAGGCTTATGCTCTCATCTTTTTTTTGCTGGCTAACATTCTACCACTTGCACCTCCCTTCTTGGTGTGTGTGTGTGTGTGTATGTGTTTTGTTGTTGTTGTTGTTGCTATTGTTAATGTGAGATGGAGTCTACAAGGGCCTTTCTGCTTGGGCTGGCTTTGAACTGTGATTCTCATCTCAGCCTCTGAAGTAGCTAGTGGTACAGGTATGAGACATTAGTGCTTCCTTCTTGACTCTTTTCCCTATGATGTTTTTCACACTAAACTGTAAGTAATAGAAAAGCAAGTACTGAGCACAGAAACTATGCACACAGCTATTTGCAGGGATACAAATTTATATTACACCTTCTTCATCAACAAAGCTATATTGATATAAAACATCTGCCTAGGGAAAAAAAGTTGCAGAAACATTCTTATCCATTGAATGGACTGCTTGAAAGACTTACTATTCCTCAGCCAAAAGTGTCAAATTAAATCTCAAGCCCCTTGGACTTCTTGTCTCTGAATCCATGTGCTAATCAGCAAAGATATATTCTGCATATGATCAGTCCTACTTAGAACTTAGAGTAGTTGACATTATTCAGAGGACAGAACAGAGTTATTCAAAATCTGAGCTTAGCAGAGAGTAGGGATAAAGGACAGATGACAGATATCACCAAATCCATGTGAACATAAAGGGTAAAAATCCATTGTGCAGCCAGGTGCCTGTGGTGCATGCCTGTAATGTTACCTACTCAGGAAGCTGAGATCTGAGTGAAGCTGGATAAACTAGAGAAACTTGAGGTATGATCAACTAACAGCAAATACAGGAAATATTCCTTCATATATTTTCCTTAAGGGACCAAATTATTTAGGGGAAAATAAAACAGGATAACCTGAGGAAAATGAGGCCTGGTAAAGGCAACTCAAAAATACAGTATTTAGAAACAGAAGTGCCATCTTTGCTTCAAAGAGAGATAACAGGATACATCCCTTCCTGAGGGATGAATTCCTCATCCCAAGAACTGACCCTTGTCTGACAGGATGTATGCCTTCCTGAGAAAAATTCTTCCCCAAACTTAAGCCACTTGCCCCAAAATGCAGATAGCAGGGTAACTCATTATCTCAAGGATAAGGATCTGTTTTATGGGAGGATGCATTCTTACCTGGAAATCAGAACATAACACCAGGTGTGATTAGAGCAAAGACAAAACACCTATCTGTACATAACTTTGAAGCCAGAACCCCCCCTTCTTTACCATAGACATACCCCAACAGCCCGAGGAGCTGTGTGTCTCTATCTCTCTATGAGAGCACTCACCTTCTATTAGAGTGTGCCCCTGCCCTTCTGTGTTTGTCTGCTTTTTATCTGTTTGTCTGCTTCCCTGCTTGTTTGCTTACTCAAAATTCTGCCAGGTTTTCTTACCATCATGACTTGATCAGGAATTCTTATTCTGCAACCACAGTCAAGGACCCTAAGTGGAGAGTTCCTACATTTAAAGGGAGACTTCACTAAACCTCACCTGCATCCATTCAGTGACATGAGGATCAAGGTTCAAAGCCAGGAACAGCAGGAAAGTCCCTGAGACTCTTATCTCTCTAGTTAATGAGCAAAAATGCCACAAATGGAGCTGTGGCTCAAGTAGGAGATGCTAGCCTTGAGCAAAAAAATCTCAAGGACAATAAAAAATAAATAAAAATTTTAAAAAAAGCTCAGGGATTGTGCCCAAGCCCTGAGTTCAAGTGCCAGGACCACACACACACACACACACACACACACACACACACACACCCCTATTGTATCTTAGCATAATGTCCTGATAAGGCATAACAAGACTTTACTGTGGATTTCAAAGTAGCTACAACAGAAGACTTTAAATATTCTGATCATAAAAAATAAAAACTGCTTGTGAAGAAAAATTGGTCATGCTCCACTGCACAAAATATCACATTGTCCCCCAACGTGTATATCATTATTTTATGTGAATATAAATTTTAAATATTTACCTTGTTATATTTGCCAAGGCTAAAATATGAAATCAAGATTCCCTTTCAGTCCTACCCAAATCACAACTCACCTTGAAAGACATGGTTTACAATATATTTGAAAAAGAAAAAGTTCAGCAAAGTAAAACACCAGGAAGCTGGTACTCAAATGGGGTGGAGTGGAGTCAAGGGGAAAGGGTTGACAAATGGAGAAGAGGGAGAGAAGGCAGTTAAAATGCTATGTATATCCTATAATATTAAGAAGAGGGAGGGGAGGGATAAATAAGAATGTGTGACATTGACCAAGGTATATTGTATTCATAAACTGCTATGTTAAATGGCAAGTCCTTTGTACAACTACTTAAAATTATATATGTATGTATATATATATATATGTGTGTGTGTGTATATATATCATAGTATAATCCTTTGTGTCTATTATGAGAATTCCCCATCCTCCATGAATATAGTGTGCTTCCTTACAGCATTAAGAAAAATGTCAATTTTCAGAGGAATTTTTTTTAAATATCATAAGTAGAGGCTGGGAATGTGGCCTAGTGGTAGAGTGCTTGCCTAGCATGCATGAAGCCCTCAGTACCACATACACAGAAAAAGTCAGAAGTGGCGCTGTGGCTCAAGTGGTAGAGTCCTAGCCTTGAACTGAAGAGCTCAGGGACAGCGCCCAGGCCCAGAGTTCAAGCCCCACGACTGACCCTCCCAAAAAAGAATCATAAGTGGATTCCTTCTACTACTTGTTCTTTTAAACAGAAGTCCAAGGAGCTAAGTGCCCTCAAAGTGATTGAGACCTACAGTTTAGGAAGGTAGAACACTCAGTGTATTTAGGGAAATAACAGGTTTCACTGGGATGAAGTTTGCATCACTTTTGAAACACAAAGGGAGGGGGAAGAAGAGGGCATGTTGATCACAAGGAACAATGCTGTCATCTAATGGCCACAGAATCAGAAAACTACTATTGGTGGTGAAAATTTTATATTATTCACTGCACTTGTGATAAACCTGCAGGTGATGGATGTTGTATTCACAGGAGGACAGGATGGTGGTGGGGAAGGGAAAAAATAATAGGGCTATCTCCAAAAGGACCAGGAGAACCATCCCTGGGAAATATGTCTTCTTGGGAGCAACAGCATCTAAGTGTCCAGGCCATAGAACAAATCAGCAGCTGATTCTGGGCCACCGTGGGCAGGTAATGACTCCAGAGATTTGTGATCTGTGCCAGTGTCCTTCCTGGGTGCCTTTTGTACTTTGCTTCCAAGGCTGCTTTTCCCTAGAGACATAGGCCTGAGATTGGAAATGGATAAACCCTGCTTGGTGACTAGTACTGATCCTTCACCTTGGGACCTGGTATAGTGCTTCAGACACACCCCTCCAGCTCTCCTAGGCTGTGCAATGCACTTGCTTCCTCTGTGAACACTCACTGCTGCCTCTGGGCCACACCTTGGGATCACACCTCAGGGGCCTCTGGCCAGTGGCCCTACCACTGGCGCCTCTGCTCTTTTAGGAAAAGTTCTTTTGACTTTCCCCTCCTGCCTTCATGCCCTAGTGATGAGTGAGGGAAACCAGCAGGGCTGACCCTGGGCTGTCACCTACTGTCACAGGATGCTCCAGGTGAAACACTGGCCCAGTCCTGTGGTGACAGGGACTTCCTGCTGCTCCTCCTGTGGGTTCTAGGACAGATTCCTTAAAGGTTAATGGCCGCTGTGGTCAGGAGCCCTAGGTGGGCGGGATGGGCTGCATGTGGCTGGGCTTTCTTTCACCTGTCCAGTTTGAACCACCTGTCATTGACACACATGAATTTGAACAGGAAAGGAAGACAAAATGTCCACCAACGAGTAGGATCCAGCTTTTTTTTTTCTGCTTCATTGCCTTGTGTGAATAATGTATACATGTACGTGTCTCCTCCATTTGTTAGAAAATGCCTTGGGAATTTTTTTAATGCATGATAGTTTTTTTTGATCCAGTACCAAATGGATGTTTATAAACTCAAGTATATGCATGAAGTTCAACAAGAAAGAAACAGAAAAAGTAAATTTTATGAATAGTACATAACAAAACTAAGAGGCATGACAGATCACTGCAGGAAATACAGGACACATTCAGAAAGCCTAATTTTAGAATAATAGGTATACAAGAGGGCCTGGAGAAGGAAGCCAATTGATTAGGAAGTATATTTAGCAGAATCCTAGCAGAGAACTTCCCAAATATACAAAAGGACAGACCCATCAAAATACAAGAAGCTTTTAGAACCCCCAAATAGACCAGAACAGAACAGGTCATCCCACCACCACATTATAATCTGTACAGGCTCAATAGCCACTAAAGGAAAAATACTTAAAGCTGTCAGGGAGAAGAGAACCATCACATATAAAGATAACACAATCAGAATCACCTCAGACTTCTCAACAGACATCATAAAAGCAAGGATGGCCTGGAAAAAGGTACGCCATGCCTTAAAGTCAAATAATTACCAGCCAAGAATGATCAACCAGCTAAGCTCTCATTCATAGCAGAAGGACAAATAAAAACCTTCCACAGCAAGGAAAAACTGAAGCAATATATCTCTACCAACCAGCTCTCCAAAAAGTCCTCAAAGACGTTCTACATATAGAAAACCAACAAGAACAGAATATAGGCAACAAAACAGTTCACAAACAGAGAAATAAGTAATCACAACAAGAACAACCAAGGCACAGTTTTCTCCCCAAATATGGATAAAAACGTAGGGGCAGACAGACGCCTCCCAGTCCTAACCCTTAACGTTGATGGTCGTAACTCTCCAATTAAGCAACATAGATTGTCCAGTTGTATCAAAAAGCAAGATCCTTCTGTCTGCTGTCTTCAAGAGACACATCTTGCCCACAAATATAAACATATCCTGAAAGTGAAGGGCTGGAATAAAATATATCAAGCAAACAGCCCTCATAAACAGGCGAGAGTTGCAATCCTAATATCAGATAAAATAGACTTCAAATTAAAATAAATGAGAACTGATAAAGAAGGTCGGTACATACTAATTAAGGGATCTCTCCTTCAGGAGGATATTACGATTCTAAACATCTACTCAGCAAATAACGGAGCACCCAAATTTATCCAAGAAACACTACTTTCCCTCAAATCCTACATAGATCCAAAGACATTAATTGTGGGGGACTTTAATACACCATATCCACACTAGATAGATCAACTTGGCAAAAACTCAACAGAGAAACCTTGGATGTTAATATCTGCATAGATCAACTAGACTTAACAGACATCTACCTAATATTTCACCCAGCAGCATCAGATTACACCTTCTCAACAGCACATGGAACATTCTCCAAAATAGACGACATTCTAGGCCACAAAGCAAATCTGTCCAAATTCAGAAACATAGAAATTATACCCTGCATTCTCTCAGACTACAAGGGAATAAAATTAGAATTCAATGCCAAAACACCACCAAAGTAAGTCCTGTAACACATGGAGGCTGAACAACACACTGTTGAATCACCAGTGGGTCATGGAAGAGATTAGAAAGGAAATTCAAATGTTCATGATATTCAACAAAAATGATCCCACAAATTACCAGCTCCTCTGGGACACAGCAAAGGCAGTACTCAGAGGCAAGTTTCTAGCTCTGAGTTCCTACATCAACAAATTAGAAAGTTCTGAAGCCAACAATTTAATGAGGCACCTAAAGCTCCTTGAAAAAGAACAAGCTAAACCCCAATCCAGTAAACGGAAACAAATAATTAAAATTAAATCCAAATTAAATGAATTAGAGCCCAAAAAACTATAGAATTAACAAAACAAAGAGCTGGTTCTTCTCAAAATTAATAAAATAGACCCTTAGCAAATCTTATGAGAAAAAAGAGAGAACACACAAATAAACTCAGAGATGAGAATGGAAACATCACTACAGAAACAGCCAAGATTCAGAATATAATAAGGGGATACTACTCAAACCTTTATGCTAATAAGTTTGAGAATCTGAAAGATATGGACAAATTTCTAGCAAATATTGACATGCCCAAACTAAACCAAGATGATTTAAAACAACTTAACTGACCCATATCAAGCATCAAAATAGAAGCAGCAATAAAAGACCTCCCACACAAGAAAAGTCAGGACTAGATGGATTTACAGTTGAATTCTACAAGGCCTTCAAAGCAGAACTCACACAAATACTCCTCCATCTCTTTAATGAAATTGAAAGCAAAAATTCACTATCACACTCTTTTTATGAAGCCAGAATAACTCTCATCCCCAAACCAGGCAGGGACTCATCAAAGAAAGAGAACTCTAGACCCATTTCTTTGATGAATATCCATGCAAAACTTCTCAACAAAATCTTGGCCAATCAACTTTATCAACTCATGAAAAGAATCATACACCACAATCAAAAAGGAGTCATTTCAGGGATGCACACCTGATTCAATATACGCAAAACAATTAATATAATTCATCACATCAACAAGAGCAAAGATAAGAACCACATGGTTATCTAAATAGATGCAGAAAAAGCATTTGACAAGATCAAACACCCCTTCATGATGAAGGCTCTGGAAAAACTAGGAATGCATGGAACATTTCTCAATATAATAAAGGCTGTATATGACAAACCTACAGCCTTCACTATACGTAATGTTGAAAAGTTAAAGCCATTTCCTCTAAATTCAGGAACAAAACAAGGGTGTTCACCCTCCCCACTCCTATTCAACCTAGTATTGGAAGGCCCAGCAGCTACCTCTATGTATTACAATCTGAATCTAAAGGAGAAATGGAAGGGAAAGGGACAAGAAGTTCTTCTTGCAGCCATGCAGGCAACCATAAGAGAGACAAGCCTTGATTCTGGGCAAGTTTCCTCTGGGGACAAGAGCACCTCATAAGACAGAATGCCCAGAGGCAGAAGTTACCATGATGACCCTGCCCCATCTGTAAGGCAATAAGTGGGAAGACCTGCTTTCCTGAGCTCCTGGCAAAGCTGGGTGCATGGCCTTCAGGAGAGCAGTGACACTGGAGCCCATTTTTCAGCCATGTCATTTTCTCCTGGACCCAGACTCCCAGTAAGAAATACAGTAGTAGTAGTGGTAGCACTAGTAATAATGATAACAACAAAAATAATCATTATTGGTCAGTACTTACAGCATTATTTTACCCAACCACTGGACTTCTGGGGAGATCACCACACCTGTCATTCATTTCTGGTACCTCTTTTATTGGAAGCAGATTTTTACTTTGTTACAGCTAAAGGTTACGCTGCTTTTGGCCCCTGAGGAGTATTATTGTTTTCCCTTAATTGAATCCCTGATAGACACATCTGTATGTCTTGATCATAAAACACTTGTCTGGGCTCTGAGAGACAATACCTGAACAAATTGCACCTCTGGGATCATTCCCATTTCCCACAAAAAAAGACAGTATCCAATGGAGGCTGGGGACCAGGAGGGCTAATTCCCATCAAAATGGGGATACAACACAGAGATTCTTCACTGATAAGCCCTGAAAACACTCATACCTTGGGCTAAGTAAGAGTGATGGCTGGCTCATGACCTCTGATTAATAAATGAAGTCATCATCCCCTCCATCTCATGGTCCCCAACCCATGTATTATCCTGGCACAAATACTCCCAAATACTACTTATTCTTGTGATAAGATTTTAAAGAGATTAAGGAGAACCTAGGGAAAGTTCAAAGGTCAATTATATATATATATATATATATATATTATTTTAAACATAATGTACAGAAGGGATACAGTTACTTGAGTAAGGTAATGAGTACATTTCCTATCTAGTATTGTTACCCCCTCCTTTGTTTTTCCCCTACTATCCCTTCCATCCCCACCTCCCCAACTCCTTCCACCCTCCCCAAGATGTGAAGTTCATTTTCAATGTAGTGTCTTGTACATCTCATTGTTACAGTGGGTCATCCTGTATCCTTATTTCATCATTTTATTTCCCTTTCTCTCCCTAAATTAGAACACTATATATACAAGATGCAGGACACCCGAAACAGATACAGTGAAAACAGGGGTTATACCATGGGGGAAGAACATACAAAAGAAACAAAAAAATCACATAGGACATTATAAGTACAATTAAAAAAACCCAGCAAAATAGATAAAACCTTGTGTCCCTACCTTGGTGTTCATTTCGCTTAGCACCGTCTTATATGGCCATGTGTACATAGCTTTTGACCTTTTCTGCTTGTCTTAGACATACACTACTTATTGCAAATAAGGGAAACCATGGGACCTATGTTTCTTTGGGCCTGGCTGACTTTACTTAATATAATTTTTTCCAAGTCTTTCTATTTCCTAACAGATGGGGCGATGTCATTCTTTCTGATGGAGGCATAGAATTCCATCTCTCTCTCTCTCTCTCTCTCTCTCTCTCTCACACACACACACACACACACACACACACACACACACATACACCCCACATCACATTTTCTTGACTCATTCATCTACTGAGGGGCATCTGGGTTGGTTCCATATCTTAGCTATGGTAAATAATGCTTCAATAAACATAGCTGTGCTGGTAGCTTTAGTATGTTGTTTGTAAACATTTGGGTAAATGCCCAAAAGTAAGATTGCTGGGTTATAGGGGAGCTCTATGTGGAGTCTTTTGAGGAACAGCCATACTGCTTTCCAAAGTGGTTGAACAAGTTTACACTCCCACCAACAATGCAAGAGGGTTCCCTTCTGGCCACATCCCTTCCAGCATCTGTTGTTATTAGATTTCTTGATTATAGCCATTCTAACTGGGGTGAGGTGATATCTCAATGTTGTTTTGATTTACATTTCTTTTGTGGCTAGAAAAGTTGAGCATTTCTTCATGTGTCTATTGGCCATTCTTATTTTTTCTTCAGAGAAGTCTCTTTTTAATTCTTTAGCCCACTTATTTATAGGGCAGTTGTTTCTTTGAGGATTTATTGTTGGGGATTTAAATTTTTGAGTTCTAAGTATATATAAGATATGAGACCCCATTCTAAAAATCAATTAAAAAATTATATAATGTGTTCAGTGGCATGAAAGTGTATACAAATGTGTTAGCTGAAATATAGTAGATTCAAGGGATATCTCAAATAATGCAATTCCTTTGAAAGGCAAAAATCAAAGTTCAGCAAAATAAAATATCAGGAAGCAAGGACTCAAAAGAGGTGGGGTGGGGTTGAGGAGAAAAGGATAAACAAATGAAGAGAGAAGAGGGTGAAAATGCAATCAATAATTGGGTATACATTCTTCAAAATTAAGAAGAGTAAGGGGAGAGATGGGTGAGAATGTTGAAAGGTGTGACATTGATCAAGATAAATTATATTCACAAACTGCTTTCTTAAATGAGAACCCCTTTATATAACTATTTAAAGAAATTGAATGACTGACTGAATGGATATAGAAAACCCCAAAATTATGCATTTGCCATACACTGAGTGATGTTGGGAAGACTTGGGCTAAAAGAGATTTTACTTATTGGACAAGCCTTATAGTTAGGTAAAGATAATAGAAGCAAGCAATAAACACACTGAATTAACCATCTACTATATATAGTGCAGGCATATGGGACAATTCGTAGGTGAAACACATGTTTTCAAGCTAGAAACTTAGTGGATCTAACTCATCAGTTTTTTGTATTTAAAAAATGTGATTATCTTTAAGTAGTTGTACAAAGGAGTTTCCATTTACCAATGCAGTTTATGAATTCAATGTGTCTTGAAGAATCACCTTTTCAAAATTCTCACCCACCCTAACTCATTACTTTTGACAGTGCAAAAAGATATCTGCTCAAATTATTGGTTTGTTCACCCATCTACTTGCTTATGTAGTATTTTTTAATTTACTTCATTTGTTAAATCTGTTTCTTGTGTGGTACTAGATTTGAACTCAGAGTGTCATGATTGCTAAGCAAGCCCTAAGGCATAGCCCTTTTATGCATTAGTTATTGTTCAAATAAGGTCTTCCTTGTAGGAACAGAATATGCCTTTAGCAGTAATTGCATAATCAGATAAAAGTTGAAGTGTTTGTATATGAATTGACTTGTTGGTAATACTGCTGGTAAGTTAAGGTAGCTTTCAAGTCATCCCAGGCAGAAAATTAATATCTCATTATGAAATTAATTAAATATGAAACTTCATATCTCATTAAGCAGCAAAAAGTCAGACTGAAGGCATTGTTCAAGTGGTACAGCTCCAGCTATGAGAAAGCCAAGAGTTCAAACTCTTTTTTTTTTTCATTTTTTTAAATTGTGAAAATACCGTACAGAGGGGTTACAATTACTTGGTCAAAGTAATGAGTATATTTTTTATCAAGCATTGTTGCCTCCTCCTTTGTTTCCCCTTCCCATTGCTTCCCATCTTCCCCCCCACCCCCGCTGCTCCCTCTGCTCCCCACCCCCCGCCAAAGTTATAAAGTTCTTATTTTGATAACGTCTTATACATCTCATTGCTGCAATAGGTCCACCTGTATCCCTATTTAAACAACTTGTTTTTTCCCTTCCCCTCCACAAATTATACTAACATCAAAAACAGTGAAAACAGGGGTAATACCATGGGGGAGGGACATACAAAGCAACAAAGAAATCATCTTATAAATATGTTAGAAACAATCTCAAGAAAGAAAAAACATTTGAATCCTTATCTTGGGGTTCATTTTGTCTAACATCAACTTATCTAACCGCTCTGCTTGTCTCAGACATATAATATAATGAATTCTTAATATGATAATTCTTTGGTCAATTAGTATTAATTCAAAAATTGTTTATATTTATTTTATTTTTGGAAGTATGAGCTGTGAGTCACATAAAACTATATATATATTTAAAGTGCTCAATATGATACTTTGATATATCTATGATTTGATATATTATGCATAGTAAAATTATTACCACAGTCAAACAAATACCTCATTATCTCATGTAGATATTATTGTGTGACTGTGTATTAGTATTAAAATTACAGGTGACAGTATGGTTGTTAAAAAATTCTACACCAGAATCACATGTATTTTATTACATGATGTGAAATATGTTCTTTCTCCTCAATTTTCAGATAATTTCTTAAGGATTGGTACACTGACTTAGTAGTTGTTCAAAAGAATTCTTTGGCAATAAAGGATTGTGTGCTAGACAAAAAAAAAAAAAAGATATGAGACCCCGTCTATTGTATGGCTAGTGAAGATCTTTTCCCAATCAGTAGGCTTTCTATTGATCCTGCTTGCTATGTCCTTTGCCATGCAGGAGCTCTGTAGTTTCATGCAATCCCATTTCTCCAACCTTTCTTTGACTGTTGTGTTTCTGGGTTTTTATTAAGAAAATTTCAGTCTGTGCCAAGGAATCCTAGAGGTCCTCCTATTCCTTCCTGTAATGTTTTCAAGGTGTCTGCTTTGACTTTGAGGTCTTTGATCCATTTAGAGTTGACTCTGGTACAGGGTGATATATAAGGATCTAGTTTCAGTTTTCTACAGGTGTTTAAGGAGTTTTGCTAGCACCATTTACTGAAGAAGCTGTGTTTCTTCCATTCTATTTTTTTTAGCTCTTATTGAAAATTGGGTGGCTATAGGTCTGTGGGTTCACTTCTGGGCCTTCAGTTCTATTCCATTGGTCCTCAGGTCTGTTCTTGTGCCAGTACCAAGCTGTTTTGATTACTATGGCTTTGTAGTAGAGTTTGAAATTTGGTATTGATATTTCTCCAGCACTGTTCTTTCTGCTGAGGATTGTTCCATATGAATTTTTGGATTGCTTCTTCTATTTCATTGAAGAATGAGGTTGGGATATTGATAGTTATCGCATTGAATTTGTAGATAGCCTTTGGCAGTATTGCCATTTTCACGATGTTAATCCTCCCAATCTAGGAGCATAGGAGGTTTTTCCACTTTCTTAGTTCTGTTTTAATTTCCTTTTGCAGGTTTTTAAGGTTTTCACCATAGAGTTCCTTCACTTCTTTAGTTAACTCCTAAGTATTTTATTTTTTGTGAGCTATTACAAAAGGAGTTGCTTTTCTGATTTCTGCCATGTTCTTCTCCTTATTGGTATACAGAAAAGCTATACTGAGGGTTTATTTTGTATCCTGCTACTTTGCCAAAGTTTCAGATCAGCTCGAGTAACTTGGGAGTGGAGTCCATGGGGTGTTTTAAATACAAGATCATGTCATCTGCAAAGAGGGAGAGTTTTACTTCATCTTTCCCTATTTGGATCCCCTTCATGTTTGTATTTTGTGTTATTGCTCTAGCTAGGCATTCTAATACTAAATTGAAGAGAAGTGGAGAGAGTGGACATCCTTGTCTTGTTCCTGAAATTATAGGAAATGGCTTTAGTTTTCCAGCATTAAGTATAATGCTGGCTGTTCAAAAGTCAATTTTATATGCTAATGTAAAGGCCAAGTCTCTATCAAGCATGTTTAAAAACTATTGTGCTTTTGGTAAACTGCACTTTCTTTTTAAAGTACAACCTCTGTGTTGTAGCATTCTCTTGTATGTGTGTCTCTCCTGTTCAGGACTTATTAAGTGGTGCCCAGCTCTTTTCTTTATCACATTGCTGTTCCATAAGCCTTCTTGGTGGTGTTTGTACATCTATCTTAAGAAAAAGATAGAAAAATCTAATATTTTCTAACATATATGAAAGAAGGATCACTAGCAGGATACTAATTAACATGCCTCAGATTTTTTTCTCTTAAACTGAGAAATCCATACTCTTCTTTTTCTTCTTTACCTCATTTACCACCTCCTCCATATCCACCTTCTCCTCTTTTCCAATCCCCTCCTCCTTCTTGCCTGGGAAACAGGTGGACAAGACCTCACAAGACATAGGCCGCTAGCCAGGAGTTCCAGTTGGGGGCTTGTGCCAACATGCCAGTCTCTAAGAGGCTTTCTTCTGTTTCTCTGGCATTGCTCACTTTCAAATAAGCTTAGAATCTTCGCCCACATTTCCTGTCTCATAATTACTTATTTACTGGGGAAAAGGGAGCTTAAAACTCCTACAATTTTGAAAAATGTTATAAAATAAAAGCTATATTCATAATATAAAAATAATAAATGGAGTTGCCAGGTGTTTCCTCTGCAGACTTTGTGCCCATGCCCTGTGTTCCCTTTTGTACTTTGTAGCCAACAGAATGGCTCCTTCCTCAAGCAACTGACAAGACGCAGCCATAAACTCCTGAGCAATAAAGAATGAATTATTCCTTAACGGGTCAGTCCAGAACAATCTGTCATGCATCACCTGTGCGCACACATTTGGACACATGCAGGAATGCACGCGCACACACATACACACACACACACACACACACACACACACACATACACACTCAAAGAATCAATTAACATATGGGCCAATGAGCTGAGCAGATACTTCTTAAAAGAAGGACAAAGGATATATACACAATGGAATTCTATGCCTCCATCAGAAAGAATGACATTGCCCCATTTGTTAGGAAATGGAAAAACTTGGAAAAAATTATATTAAGTGA